>NC_083411.1:84516390-84819420 GCF_020745735.1 Hemiscyllium ocellatum | reverse complement strand
CAGAGCCCAATAATGAGTTGCTATTCTCACAACTTTTCTATTTTTAATATTTTTAAATAGTGGCTTCAGACTTCACAGAGTCACAGAGGTGTATGAATAGGAAGGGTTTAGAAGGATATGGGCCAAATGCAGGAAAATGGGACTAGATTAATTTAGCATATCTGGTTGGCATAGATGAGTTGGTCCGAAAGGTCTGTTTCCGTGCTATCTCTATACCTACATGATCTCACTGCAGAATTGCTCATGTGGAAGGAGGCCAATGGTACCATTGTGTTTGCGCCCAGCTCTCTGTTTGATCACTGAGTGATTTGCACTCCATTAATCATCAAATGCTTTCTTGAATACCTCAATTGATTCTGCCACCACCTTATTTCCAAGCACTGCTTTCCAGATCCAAGTTTGCTGTCTAAAACAATTTTTCCTCACATTACATTTGGTTCTTCTGCAAATAACTTTAAATCTGTGCCATCTTGGGCTGAACCTTACATTTTTCTTTTCACTAAGTCCAAGTTGTGTTGACTTTTTTGGAGGGTTTTTCATCACAGGATCTACCAGGCTTTCACATTGTATTTTTCCAAATGTACTTAGCGACCACTCCCCTATGGCATCTCTCGCATGTCTGATTTGTGCTCCGTCTTACCATGTGTCATTCAAATGAATGAATGATTTATTTATTGCTTACATATATATTGAAGTGAAAAATGTTTTGTCACCACAATCCACCACCATTTTGAGGTATATTGAGGATGAAAAGTAATTATTAGCTAAGATTTCATCTTCTGTTTAAATTGGGATCTCATGGCATCAGGTGCAAGGTGTTCTGGTCCTCAAGGAGTCCTGCTCTGGAACAACAACGATGCTGTGCATGGGATGAGACAGACCCCAGCTCTGCTGCTGCTGCTTTCACCTGACTGATACTGCCAAGAGTCCAGGATCTTGGTCTGCTGCTGCCAGGAGTCCTCACCACAGACACCACTGCCATCAAGACACCAGGTTCTCGGCCTACCTCTGCCGGGAGTCCACACACAAGTTACTGCCATCACTGCTCAGAGTCCTGGTCCCTGTGCCACCACCACCTCACTGGTCTCAGAGGTGAAGAAAAAAGGAAGTAGGAAAGCAAAAAAAAGACATAATAATTTATGGAGAAACCAAAGCTCCGTTCCTGGAGCGGATGTACTCTCTTAGCTTGAACACTACTCATTGTGCTGGCGCCATCTTGAAAAGTTCTTGGAACAACTCAATGCTCAGTAGTTATCCTGTAATTCATAAGCATTGCTTAGGCACAGGCCACATTTTAAAAGCCTGTTGAGTGGCTGGACAAGCACTGTCAGTCCAATGCAGCCCTATATGGCTGCTGACATTTGCCCTGGACATGACAGAAAGTGGGAAATCCGTGCCTCAATACGAGGACTGGGTCCTTCTGGTTGGGATGGTACACAGGTGGGAACACCTCTCAGCTAGGACCATCTGTGCAAGCTTTGCTACCAGAACAATTCCAGCTTGGTTTGATTATACCACCCAGCTTCAAGAAACCTCAGCTATCGAGAGAAATGCTCAGCAGAGTGAAAGTCAATGTCCTCCTTCACTCTGTTAGTATAAGGGCCCTTATGTTCTCTCTGATGCTTAATATCCACCTATCTCTGCTATTTTATCGGCCCTCCCAATGAGATCCTTGCTCTCTTGCTCTTGCTTGTATTATCTTCCCACTCTCAATATCTTCCCTACTCACTGTAACCCACCTATTTTCTGACACCTCAAACCCTTATTTGCTTTCTGCACTGCCTCCTCACTCATTTGGGACACTTGCCCACCTGCAGCAACAGATACAGCTGTGCCACCTATTTTCATCTCCTATAATAACTGCTGCTGTCTCACTCCAGGAGCAAAACAATCCACAAAAGTGTCAAGATGCATGATGGCCTTCCCACTATTTGACTTCTCAAGCCACTTAGGACTGGATCCTGATGCTGACTGCCCTGAGCAGGACCAGCACTGGTATTGGAAGCTGCCCATGACTTACTGTGCTGGGAATCCCTTATTGATGGCTATCTCCTGACCCTACAGGATTCCACCCCTTGTTCTTGATCATTTTATGATTGGGAACAACTTGTCTCTATCTACTCTGCCCAGCCCGTTTATGATTTTAAAAACCTCTTTCAAATCACTTTTTTGCTTTCATGGAAAATAGTCTCCAGTTCTCCAAACTGCCTTTATAATTGACGTTTATCATCTGTGGGCCCAATTTTGTACAGAGAGAATGACTTATCAATAAATGCTGATGGAACTACTAAAATATCTCAAATCTTGGTGTTCTTATAATTGGTTAGCTGCATTGTGTGTTGTACCAAAGAGAGATCCAAAGTGTTGCAGTGTTTTGTTAGCTTGTTTTATATTATTAGAGACTGTCCAAGTGTTGATTTTCACAGCTACTTACTGAAGCATGTTTTAAGTGTGAAATGTATTTATGGCTGTAAGTTTGATTTCCAGTGGTCAATACCAAGCTGCTTTCTTTTCCTTTACTTACAGGTTGTCATTGAACAGCTGCTCTCCTAATAGGATGAGTTCCGGTAGTTCGGATGAGTTCTTCCAGTCAATGAATCATGCAGAGCAGACATTTCGGAAAATGGAGAACTACCTCCAACACAAGCAACTGTGTGATGTTCTTCTGATCGCGGGGGATCACAAGATTCCTGCACATCGGTAAACATACCCTTTGGACCAACCCATCCATCCTGACCAGATATCCCAACCCAATCTAGTTCCATCTGCCAGCGCCTAATCCATATCCCTCCAAACCCTTCCTACTCATATACCCATCCAAATGCCTCTTAAATGTTGCAATTGCACCAGCCTCCACCAGTTCCTCTGGCAGCTCATTCCATACATGTACTACCCTCTGTGTGAAAAAGTTGCCCCTTAGGTCGCTTTTATAACTTTCCCCTCTCACCCTCAACCTATGCCCTCTAGTCTGCACTCCCTGACCCCAGCGAAAAGACTTTGTCTATTTACCCTATCCATGACACTCATAATTTTGTAAACCTCTAAGGTTACCCGTCAGCCTCCGCTCCAGGGAAAACAGCCCCAGCCTGTTCAGCCTCTCCCTGTAGCTCAGATCCTCCAACCCTGGCAACATCCTTGTAAATCTTTTCTGAACCCTTTCAAGTTTCACAACATCTTTCCGATAGGAAGGAGACCAGAATTGCACACAAAATTTCCAACAGTGGCCTAACCAATGTCCTGTAAAGCCGCAACATGACCTCCCAACTCCTGTACTCAATGAAGGAAAGCATACCAAATGCCTCCTTCACTATCCTATCTACCTGCAACTCCACTTTCAAGGAGCTATGAACCTGCACTCCAAGGTCTCTTTGTTCATAAACGCTCCCTAGGACTTTACCATTAAGTGTATAAACCCTGCTCTGATTTGCTTTCCCAAAATGCAGCACCTCGCATTTATCTAAATTAAACTCCATCTGCCACTTCTTAGCCCATTGGCTTATCTGGTCAAGATCTTGTTGTAATGTGAGGTAACCCTCTTCGCTGACCACTATACCTCCAATTTTGGTATAACCTCTAAACTTACTAACTGTACATCTTATGCTCGCATCCAAATCATTTATGTAAATGACAAAAAAGTAGCGGGCCCAGCACCGATCCTTGTGGCACTCCACTGGTCACAAGCCTCCAGTCTGAAAAACAACCCTCCACCACCACCCTCTGTCTTCTACCTTCAAGCAAGTTCTGTATCCAAATGGCTAGTTCTCCCTGTATTCCATGAGATCTAACCTTGCTAATCAGCCTCCCATGGGGAACCTTGTCGAACGCCTTACTGAAGTCCATATATATCACATCTACTGCTCTGCCGTCATCAATCCTCTTTGTTACTTCTTCAAAAAACTGAATCAAGTTTGTGAGACATGATTTCCCATTCCCAAAGCAATGGTGACTATCCGTAATCAGTCCTTGCCTTTCCAAATACATGTGCAACCTGTCCCTCAGGATTCCCTCCAACAACTTGCCCACCACCGACGTCAGGCTCACTGGTCTATAGTCTACAACAGAGCCAATTTTTGTATGTTAAAATTTGAACTAAATGGATAGGAAAAAGAATATGAAGAGTAATCTGGAATGATATCGTTGACAAGTTATTCATCAATTTGCAACACTTCCAATAGAAATATAGGAATTCTGACATTCCTCTGATGGTATTTTTTCATGTCTTTTTCCATTACTTTATTAGTTTGTAAGTTTTGTCAAAACCAGTATTTATTGCTCACATTTAATTGCCCTCGTACAGAGTACTAATGAGAGAACAAGTTGGATTCTTGCATCTCAATTTTCTACTGGCATTAGTGTTATTGTAAACAATGAAGAAAGGAGGAGGTAATATAGTGGAAAGAAAACACCCTAATTGTGGGATTCAAGTGTTTAACATGACCACCTCTTTGCACGTTTGATAAAATATCAATGTTTTTTTTTTGCCATTATCGATAAGGGTTGGTTTATATCTATATTTGAAACTGCTTGGAGTAATGGAAATGAATATAACTTTATTTTTGTAATTCCAAATGAAACAATAATGCAGTCTGTTATAACTTCAGACAAACATGGGTGGAAGCTTAACAACAGGAATTAAACATTAAATCACTGTCCTTGATCCTCCTGAGTCCCTGTTCTGAACTCTTGGAAGTGCCAGATGGTGGTGATTAAATGCTTTTGGCTTAATGTTCAATAAGGCCTAATCAATGTTTGAATCCTACATCTGCTGAACAAATTTGATCTCATTAAAAACTTAAGACAAAGTAAAATTTCTTGACATTGCATAATTAGTACTTCCTCTGAAACTGGCTGTTGCTGGACAAAATTTTAATTTGTATCTTGATTAATTCCATTAATTACTTGGTGGTAATTATAAATCCAAATGTCAGTATTTTATATTTTGCCGCCTAATTTACAATGTCATGATGTTTCAGCTAAGGCCAAACTGAGTCTGCGCAATGTCAGTTCATTAAATATAATTAATTAAATCTAATTATTTTCCTGAACTGAAGGTTTGATAACTGCTGTATAGCTGTCACCCTAATGAGGTTGAAAAAACATCAGTTTTGTGGTATTTCTGCTTATTTCTGATGATATCTCCATTGTTTACAGGCTTGTTCTTAGTGCTGTTTCAGACTACTTTGCTGCCATGTTTACAAATGATGTTCGTGAGGCCAAACAAGAAGAAATTAAAATGGAGGGTGTTGATCCTGATGCACTGAAAGCACTTGTTCATTATGCTTACACAGGTGACCCATAATGTAGTATTTATAGAAGACTTTTTTTTGTGTTCAGTAGCAATTGGAGGTCAACCTTCCGTTTTAGATATCACCAACATTTCAGAGTGCATACAAGATCAACTGTCTTGACTCTGAACATATTTCAAGGTAGATGATGTGTGAATTGAATTCTTAAAAAAGATACTCTGCTCATGTGGAATACTTTAAAACCAGGTTATGTTTCCTGCCTTGGAAAATTACAAACCACTCAAGTTCACATTTCTGTTGAAGCGCAACAGATCAAGATTGAGATATATAACTCCATTCTGTGTTATTTGTAGCCATTTGAAAAAAGCATTTGTAAATCGCATGGCCAAATATGTTAATGATTATATTAAACATTTTTGTATTTCTAAATTCAAGTATATCAAATCCAAACAAATTGTTAAAAGTATTGGATTTACATGATGAATAATTAATACTAACTTGGAAGTCGGAACCTGACATTTTCTTTTTTCCCCATTGGCTGTAATGAATAACCATATTTACAAAGATCCCATCAGGATGTTGCTCAGATAAAACTTTGTGTTCTGTATATTGTGACACAATGACTTATTCAGCATTTGCTGATGACTTTCAAGAGCTTGGTATATCTATCAGAAGGGGATGCTTCGTTGCTGTAGATCATTCTGTTCTTTGAATGGTATCTCTCATATGTTGCAATGCCCAAAACTGGTGGCTTATAGTTGGTGCGGAGAAGTCACCAATCTTCATTTCTACTTTTCTAAACAAAACTTAAACAGGTAATGAAAATAAAATTAAACAGTCAATGAAAACTTACAGCACTGAAACAGAAGCCTCTCAAATTTAATCAAAATATTGACATCAGGCGTAGTACTGCAATTCAGCACCAGTGATGGCCATCAGTCTCTGACGTCTTCTACTGTGATGGTGGACACTTCATGCTCCCTCTCAAATGATACCAGAGCAGAGATATAACCAGGATAGATCGGCAGGCACTACTGTACTATGTAAAAACAAGGACTGCAGATGCTGGAAACCAGAGTCAAGATTAGAGTGGTGCTGGAAAAGCACAGCAGGTCAGGCAGCCTTCGAGGAGCAGGAAAATTGATGTTTCAGGCAAAAGCCCTGATGAAGGGCTTTTGCCCAAAATGTCGATTTTCCTGCTCCTTGGATGCTGCCTGACCTGCTGTGTGCTTTTCCACCATCACTCTAATTTTAACTAATGTACTATGACCTACTCCACGACCCTCTGCCTTGGCCTGCTGATGACCAGAGTCGAAAGTGTGGTGCTGGAAAAGCACAGCAGGTCAGGCAGCATCTGAGGAGCAGGAGAGTTGACATTTTGGGCATAAGCTCTTCATCAGGAATTACGCCTGAAAAGTCGATTCTCCTGCTCCTCGGATGCTGTCTGACCTGCTGTGTTTTTCCAGCATCATACTCTCAACTCTGACCTTCAGCATCTGCAGTCCTCACTTTCTCCTATTGATGACCAATTTGGCTCATTTAAGAACAAGTCCATGAGGAGCATCTTTGATCTGTCCATCCTCTCCACTTTTGGTGTCCATAGATTAGAAATGTGGGACTGACTGTGTAACCAAAATTTTAAATCCGTTCCATTAAATAAACTAAAAGAGCTACAAATGAACACATTCAACATGAGCACAAAATATTGTTTCATCCAGGCCAAAAATACTGGCCCGGCATCCAGTCACCTTGCTTAATCTAATATTACATTGGATGATCACATGCAGTACACGCCACCCAGATCCCCTATAGAAAGAATAAAGATCCCTGCTGAGGATGCCTAGCACCAGAAGGTGAGGAGGTAGAGAATGCTCAATGGTATAGTACCGTATAGGAAATGCCTTCCTGCCATTTTGACATATATGTAGGGAATTTCCCTGATGACTTTCAAGAGCTTGGTATATCTATCAGAAGGGGATGCTTTGTTGCTATAGATCATTCTGTTCTTTGAAAGGTATCTCTCATATGTTGCAATGCCCAAAACTGGTGGCTTATGGTTGGTGCGGAGAAGTCACCAATCTTCATTTCTATTTTTCTAAACAAAACTTAAACAGGTAATGAAAATAAAATTAAACAGTCAATGAAAACTTACAACACTGAAACAGAAGCCTATCAAATTTAATCAAAATATTGACATCAGGCGTGGTACTGCATTCCCAAGGAAGGTCCTGGTTTGTGGGGCCAATGGCATTCCGGACGGACAGGCATCATTTCTTCTAGAAGCTTGTTGTATGCCTGAACTGACTCAGTTCCCTGCTCACACTCGGGTCTCCTTAACATAGTCAAGAGCCTCTGAATGGTGTTGGCATTAACCATCACCTTAACACTTACCCTTTTTACTTTAAATGGTTAAATAGCCCCTGATAGGACAGCGATTGGAAAAAAAATGTAAAGGTCAACAGAAACTTATGATACTAAAACGGAAACTTACCAAAATCCAATCAAGATCTGACTCTGGGGTGATGATGCACTCCATCCCCTGTAGTCCCCATCAGTCTCTTAAGGTCTTGATCATGCTGGCAAGGCAGTGCATGCTCCCTCTCAGTAAATACCAAGCACAAATGTAATGATGGAAGAGAGGCAGAGACTCAGGTAATGTGAGCCCTTCTATGTCCGGTTGCCTGGAATATATGGTCACTTTGATCAATCACATTTTTTAAATGTTTCCCTTGTAATTTGAGACTTTCAATGTTTCAGGAGGCAAGGGCCAAGTGGTATTATCACTAGACTATTAATCGAAACACCAGGCCATGTTCTGGCATCCCTGGATTCAAATCCCACCATGGCAGATAGTGGAATTTGAATTCATAGAATTATAGAATCTCTATAGCGTGGACACGGGTCCTTCGGCCCAATTAGTCCAATCCGACTCTCTGAATAGTGGCCCGCTCCCTACCACCACTACTCTACATTTACCCTTGACTAATGCACCTAACCTACACATCCCTAAACACTGTGGACAATTTAGCATGGACAATCCACCTAACCTGCACATCTTTGGACTGTGGAAGAAAACCAGAGCATCCGGAGGAAACCCAAGCAGACTAGCGGAGAATGTACAAATTCCATACAAACAGTTGCCCGAGGCTGGAATCAAACACGGATCCCTGGTGCTGTGAGGCAACGGTGCTAAACCCTGAGCCACCATGAGCTTAAGAGTCTGCTGATGACCATGAAACCATTGCCAATTATCAGAAAAACTCACCTGGTTCACTAATGTCCTTTAAGGAAGGAAGTTGCCATCCTTATCTAGTCTGGCCTACAAGTGACTCCAGACCCTTGGTAATGTAGTTGGCTCTTATCTGCCATCTGTGCAATGAAGGATGGGCAATAAATATTTGACTGGCCAGTGATATACAAATCATAGTAGTCAGAGAAAGCCCAACTAAAGATCAGCTTCTAAGTTGAGTATAACCATTTGAAAAAGATGGCATAAGGATTGGGGTGGGGGCACAGAACCTTTGAGCTATCATGGCCAGCATGGGGATTTATTCTCATCACATTCCAGTCAGCTGGCCAACTTAGCTAACCAACCTCAATCATCTTTGCTTGATATGTTTAATCAACCGATTCAAACATGTTATGACACACCTCTTGAATAAGTAGGACATAAACTCAGGCCTTCCAGCTCAGAGGTAGGGGCACTATTTATGTGCAAAAAGAGACCTTATCCCTTTTTTTATACTGAGTCTGAGGGCCTATCTAATTTACAATAGTAGACGATAGACCACTATTGGGTATTAATGAGAAAAAAAGCTCACCTCTTATACAAAAAGAGGTAGGTTATTGGATGACAGCAATAGGAACAAGTTACATAGTCTTTGCAATATTGCTTAACTAGTCAATCAGGAACCTGAAAACTCATGTCTGTTGCCATGGTGACCTGATGCTGGACTCTTTAATTCTTTCTTCTCACCCTAAAATTGGATGACATCATTAGATTGGAACAAGCTTAATGTAGCATCCCCATTAACTGATCCAGAACCTTACGCAAAATTTTCTCTCTGTTGCTCTTCCATATTCCTAGTTCCTTTTCTCTTATTTTTACTTTGATTTTACTACTGCTCCTTTTTCTCTTTATTCCACCTCCCATTAAACCTTTCTCCTATCCCAGTGGCCCACAGCTTGTAATTATTCACCAATCTTTGCCACTTCCATCCTTTTTTCTTTAATGGAGCCATTTTCTTCATTTAAATTCTCACAATGCGATCAGATCTATGGCAACTGGAAGTGGTGAATGCTCCAGAAAGGACTGAAACAAGTAGGCCAACAGATGCAGAGCTGGCAGTACCAAGTGGAGAGTCACAGGAGAGAGCACATAGGAGAGTGTGCAATAGCCAGTGTCAGCAATGGAGGAAAAAGTGGGATATGTGTATCATTAGTTCGCTGTATATAGCTTCATATTCTTATTTTAGTTTTGAGGTGGAGTTTGTGGATATAAAGTGATACAGAGATGCTGCCTGTTTGCTTTTGGATGGGGAGATTGAGAAGTAATCAGTGCCAAAATTGGTGTGATATGTTTAGGAGTTATTGCAAGAAGCAATGCAGAAGTTTGTAATTTTGTTTAAGACACTTGTCTTTTCATCTGATTACCTGGTTAAATTTATCTTGAGAAGATATGAAGTATTGGATGTGGAAACATTTTTAAAAACCAAAATGTAACTGCAGATGACTTGCTGCAACGTCATGTTTTCTTGTTGAGGAAAGCAAAAAGTAACCAATTTGGAGGAATTACATCTTTAGAAGTTCTACTTAATTGGATGATTACAAAAAGATCTATCCAATCTCTTCAAGGTAAAACACTTTTCTTCAAAATTGTCTTTTCTGCACTAATTGTATCAAGTCAGAATTGACTCTGGGGAGAGAGTTGGGACCCAGTGAAATTAATGTAAGTTGTTCAAACTGGTCCTCATAGAATCATTATAATGCTTTATATCGTATCGCTACTCCTCCATTTTGTCACTAGCTAGTTCTCCTTGTTTACTTCACAGGTCTCTTGGAGCTGAAAGAGGAAACTATAGAAAGTCTGTTGGCTGCAGCATGTCTATTGCAGCTCTCTCAAGTGGTGGATGTATGCTGCAACTTCCTCATGAAACAGCTCCATCCATCAAATTGTTTGGGAATAAGATCCTTTGCTGATGCTCAAGGCTGCATGAATCTGCTAAAAGTGGCTCACAGCTATACCACGGTAAACACTTCAAAGCTTTTCATCTGCATGACTAAACTATTGACTGAATTAGGTCACAAAATTTTCAGGGTAGTACATGCAAACACACCCATAAACACACAGGATCACATGTTTGTGTAGACAGTGTAAGTTATTGATTAGTGTTATCATTCATTTTACATATCACTTTAAATGTCTTTTAGAAATAATGCCAACTAAGTTTTGATGACAAAGTTTTATTTATGGTCCCAAGTTCACTTCAAATCAGGACTTTTAAACACCCTGGAGCAGAATATAGGTTTCCATGTCTCTTAGGGGCAAATGCTTGATACTTTGTGTTAAGTGTCACGACCACAAATCAGAACCTAAAGTAACATTAGACATTTTTAACTTGCAATCCTAAGGTGCGATTTTGAAAGTGTTGAGAAAGAGGTTTAAAAGAGAGAGATGTCACACTTATGCATACAAAGGGAGCTTCAAGCAAAAACCCCTTCAAACAGTGTTAGGGGAAAGTCAAAATGGATTAAACCATGATCTCTTGTGATAACAAAAGGTAATGAAGAGCTGATGATCCCCTGCTGAACAGCAAGCCACACCCTGTGGATTATGCCTCAAATCGCAGACAAACAGTATGCTTTTCATCTTGAAGGTGACACAAGGACCTGAGTTAAAATGCCAGTTTTAACATTCTACCAGAACGTGTTAGTGGGACTGAACATCTTAGTGTGCACAAACCTAGATTCAAGGGTTGGTGTACTATAAAATTCACAGTTGAAGAACTCTTCCCTAGTCACCCCTCTGTTTCAGGTTAAAGATCTTCTCTTACTCCGAGCGTAACAAACCAGCTGACGAGCAGCCAGACAAAAGACAAACAGCACAACGATAGGACTTTCTCTCTCATTCTGAATGATGCAATTCAATCTTTGTTGAAAGGAATCAAAACTACAGAATCTCACTTTTTGTTGTATTCACGGAAGGTTGAATTAGCTTTAAAACATAAGTTTAAAAATGTATTGGATGGCATGGGCAAGTTGAGCCAAAGGGCCTGTTTCTATGCTTTGGACCTGTATGACTCTAAGGTTATTTGAACCTTGGAGAAAGGAATCTACAAGGAAAAGGATCTTTCTTAAATTAAGCTTCTTGCAATCAACTGAGGCTGTAGATAAATAAAGAAGGGGAGCCAGACCATATCACCTCACATGAGAGTTTAACAGTTTGGCATATTCTGTCTGAAACCAAAACAAAGTGGACAACTTTGCCCAGGGTGTGTTTGTAACATAAATTATTACTTTTCCTAAAAATATGGCTCTCATTTTAACTGAACTCGCAATTGCAACAAACCTGATGTGATGTATGCTTCTCAGTGCACCGAGTGGAATGACTTGAGCCGTATTGTGAGCCCATCCTATTGTTTTCCTTTCGATGTAGGAAGACCATCTTTGGCCTGAGGTCATTTGCAAGTCATCAATGTGACACATGTGACCATTCAGTTGCAAGTACAGCTATGATCCCAGCTTAGGTTATTCAGGTCAAGCGAGATCCTAAACTGACATTAGGCTTATCATGATTTTTTTGGGCTAAATGAAATGATCGTCCACTGAAACATAAGCATCTAGTGCTGGAGTCCTGACTTTAACAATAAAGTAAAATATTATTATAGAAAGGAAATGAAGATAAAATAGAATAAACAAACTATTCACATGTAACCCAAATTTAAAGATTTCAAAACACAGGGAAAAAACAAAATGTCCCATTACAGCATGCCAACACCAAAGAGAATTTTCTTCTCTATTTCACATAGGGTTCGATTCCTGGACATGAGAATCTGATATCCCTTGATTCTTTGTACATTTGTGCCTAAACTTTCTCACCTTAATGTAATGTCTTTCAGTCTTTTTCTCAAACATTTCCTGTCAGAAGCTTTTAAAATAAATACCTTCCATTGTGATGACCTCTCTCTTACCAGTCCTGAACTACTTTCCTTTCTCAGAAGCAATTGTTTTACACATCCAGCTACGGCCAAGACTTCTGTAAACCCGCCCAACTGAAACCAAAAAGCTTTCTTTTTACACAATGATTATTTCCTCTAAGCCTCCTAAAACATTCCAGAATCTTCTATTTGAAAGCACTATATTGGTTACTTTATTAACTCCTGACCTCTCCTAATGTAAACAAAACCCCATTACTCTCCAGGAAGTATCTCTTTCATATTGTGTTTTAAGTAGTGACAAGTACAGATTAAACCCATTTGCCACTATTTCAAAATCCCAACTTTAAAATAACTAATATTAAAACATATATAAATGGTGTGTCTTACATTAAAATGCTCAATTCATGTCCATATGTTGGAAATTTTGTTTAGATTTGTGAAGGAATAAATCAATGTATTCTATTCTGCAGCAATGCACTGTAAGGAAGGGAGGATATAAAGGACATCCCTCATACTCCCTTAATCTTAGTCTCCAATCAGAGTCCAGTATGTCAATATTATCACTGCCGACTATACACTAAAATACATCCTTAGGGCCTGAAAGATGAAGGAGGATTTATTCCTCCTATTTTTAATGTACACCAATTATTGATTTGACTCCTGAGGTGTATAGTCAGTTTTGCCTCATTGTTGTGTGGAAATAAATTACTGCAGAGAAAAATTGACAGTACAACCAAGTTCTGAGATTTTTCAGGGCAATTGTCGTGTGCCTGACTGCTTTTTGCATTGGAATTTAGCATTTGCTGTTGAAAGAACAAAGCAATACCAAATGAGACAACCCAAAGGCACAAATGCTGAGTCACAATTGGATTTATAATGGGTTTTGGTAGAATTCCTTCAGAAAACAAAATGATCTGTTCATAAAAAGGAGGCAGACTGGATTCATTGTTGATCTATTCACCGAGCTGGTAGGTTTGTTGGCAGACATTTTGTCCCCTTTCTAGGTGACATCATCATTGCTGTGTTGTCTCCTCTATTGTTCTGCTTTGAATTGATGTGATTTCGTTTGAGCTGTTTCCGGTTGGTGCCAGTTCCGTTTTTCCATTGCAGTGGTTTATATATCAGGTCCAGGTCAATGTGTTTTTTGTTGGAGTCTGAGGATGAATACTACATTTCTAGGAATTCTCTTGCTGTTCTTTGTTTGGCTTGTCCTAGTATCATTGTGTTGTCCCAGTTAAACTCACAGTTCTTTTGTGCATGTGTATGGCTACTGGGAGAATGGTCGTGTTGCTTATTTGCTTAGGAGGCAGTCTAATTTTTCATGTTGTAGGAAATAAACATAGCATTGTGTCTGAAATTTCCCAACTTTGAGCAAATTTCTATTTTGCTAATTTTTGACCCCAATCTTAGAACAATTGAATCATGGAATCATTATTGCACAAAGGGAGGCGATTTGGTTCTTTCCACTATCTGTTTTCTTCAGATGCTCTTGAAAGCCATGATTAAGTCTGCCTGCACCACACTCAGCCAGTGCAATTGACATTTTAACCGTATGCTGCATAAGAAAACCTTTTCAAACATAATTTCTGGTTCTTTTGTCAATTGCTTGATATATATGTTCACTGTTCCAGAACACTCATGCCAATAGGAACTATTTCTCCTAATCCATGCTGTCAAGAGCCTTCATGATATTGAACACTTCTATCAAATCTCTTAACTTTCTCCTCTCTAGGTAGAGCATCCCCAATTCATCCACTTCATGGAAATTGACTATGATAGTGATAAATATGGACTATTGAATTTGAACTTCCATTGTCTGATTATTTTACCTGACACCTTACTTCAAGAGTCCAGTGGTTTTTAAGATGGAAGAATCATATAATGGTTGTCGTGGTTACCTAAACACCGATTTGAGGCAAGCTGCATGAGACCCATGTGAAATAAACAAAGTTGCACAGAAATTATCACTTTAATCTAAAGGCATCATAATTAGGCAATTGACTCCCTGTCAAGAAATTTGTATTTCCCCCCTTAACTCATACTTGCATGATGCTTTCACATGTTGGAACATTAAAGGCTTGTTTGTCAATTATCCAGCAGGGAAAGACAATGGAACTAAACTCAGGAATATATATAAAATTACATTCCAAAAGTTCCTTCTGAATAGCAGAACAGAGATAAGAAAAAGGGATCGGAAGCAAAAACTTGGCTTTTCTCTCTCTCTCTCTCTCTCTCTCTCTCCCTCCCCAATTTTCTCTTCAGCTCAGAATCCAAAATTCAATGAAAAAGCACACTGGAAAAATAACGATTCCTCAGAACTCAAAGATAACTCTAGATTTCACCACTAGAGAGGATACAAGTCAAACGTTAAACAGCTGCAGTCTCATTAAGAATGTCTCATTTCAAGGATTCTAAGGCCTTTTTAGCAGTTAACTTTTATTCTCTCTGCCTGTACCAGGCACTCCCTCTTTTAAACATATTATCTGTGCTGGTGTGTGTGTATTTAACATTGTGGCCTTACTATTTTTTTCTGTCAGAGTGGCAGGTAATAAAACTTCGTCTTTCACACAGTAAACCTTTGGTAGTTGACTCATTCAGTGTTGCATAGCAACTATGGGTTTAATGTTCAAATATTTTGGCTGTCAATTTCAGGGAGCCTTATTGAGGGGTTCCCTTCATGAGCACTAATGTCTTCCCTCATTTAGTTCTCCATTGCTCACCTCATTAAAGATTCACTCCACCTCCCTGGCAGCACCCTTCATGCTATCTTGCCATTAGTAATGAGTAAAGTCCACACTGGTGCCAGAAACTTCTGACGTTCACACTCTGGTACCATGTCTAAACCCTATATTTTAAATGCTGCAGTCCATGATTTGTCATTCACTGTGCAGTCACACAGTTCTAAGTGTCTGTGAGAAGCAAATTGGCTCTCAACTTTGTCTGCAGAAACTTGAAGGTCCTGGTGGGCAGGGTAGTTGAGACAAGGACTGATCTTTCCCTCCAGGACCAACAATGGTCATCACCAGCCTCATCATCCCAACTTCAGCCTGGTCTGAAGTTGCCACCTGGATCAGTGCTGTTTCCATGGGCTGGAGGAAGACGATAGCACTGCAAGAAAGTCAGTGACTCTAGGTGCTCTGCAAAGAGTAAGAATCACCACTTCTTCTCTCCGCTGTCCCACTTCACTTTAACTCCACCACTGTCTTCGATTCTTATCATGGTCTACCATTACCAATATTGCATGCAGCATCTCCATTTAACACCTCTCATCCACCCTGTTGTCCCAGACTACCAAACATGCTGCCTTCTGCATATCCTTCTGACTCACTTGGGGCTCCTCACCGCTTTTCCCCCCTGTGCACCGTCATTAAAAAAGACAGCTACTTGCAATTCTCTCAATTCCACTGCTTGTCTTGTTCCTGGGGGATTTGGCCCACAGTATGACTGAGAGGGTTGAAGTAGATAGCAGAGCGTCTGATGTTTCGCTTTTCATCCCATGTGAGGAGAGAAACCTTGATCTTACGGGAGAGAATTGAAACCATTTATGTAGTGAGACCAAGACACACACATCAGTATCTAAATATTATTCATTGGGATATGCTACACTGCTCCCCCATTGCTGCCACTGTATATGTATTCTTAGTGTATACAGGTTTCGAATCTTATTCACAACCCATTCCCTCTTAACTTCTGCAAGCATCAGAGCAGTCAAACACCATCCTCCTGCAAGAGACCAGCCGCTGCAGTCATCAGCTCCTTCTGCAGCTCTGACAGAGAAGTCGCAGACCTTTCAGCGGAAGCACCAATGAAGCTTTCTCCTGCACCCTCCAGAAGCTCCCAGTCTTTCACCTCAAACCATTCTTCAGCTAGATGAAACTTGGGAGTACAATCTGGTGAGCACATCACTGCCACGTCTGCAGCAGACTGAGGAAGAAATGCTCTAGGTTGTTGGCAATCAGAGGATTGCTGGAAACCAGGTACCTACCTGGACACAGGCAGAGGACGAGCCCATGGAATTGGCCATTAGTAACTTTGTACAAATGCGGAGATGGAAACAGCATGCATGTTTGCCAGACATACTTGGTAAACAGGATCGTACAGGAGAAGTCCACCTAGCTTATCAGGATTGAGCTAACTCTGACATACAGACAGGCTGGGCAGCACGGTGGCACTATGGTTAGCACTGCTGCCTCACAGTGCCTGAGACCCTGGTTCAATTCCCGACTCAGGCGACTGACTGTGTGGAGTTTGCACGTTCTCCCTGTGTTTCCTCCGGGTGCTCCGGTTTCCTCCCAAAGTCCAAAGATGTGCGGGTCAGGTGAATTGGCCATGCTAAATTGCCCGTAGTGTTAAGTAAGGGGTAAATGTAGGGGTATGAGTGGGTTGCGTTTCGGCGGGTCAGTGTGGACTTGTTGGGCCGAAGGGCCTGTTTCCACACTGTAAGTAATCTAATCTATCTGCCATGGAGGGCCGGGTCAAAAAGAAGGCTCTGCAGCTGTTAGAAATCCATGTTGGCTTGTGGTCCATAGCTTTAGCCATTGGTGGTATCACTGACAAGGCGACAGAGGTCGAGGGATATTGCAGGTGCCCCTTCCTCTCAAGGAGACAGGACAGTACCGGTGGGCACTCAGATGGAGCACTTCCAAATGTCTCCTTTTACAGTATTCTAGAGATATCAAGTATTGCCTTGCCTGCCCTAGGGAAATTCAAGCTGAAGAGGGTGAACCTGCAGCTGGGCAAGTCACACTCAGTATGTCTAGGTCCTCAAGTCAAATATGTCCCTGGGGCTGTCTGTCCAAACCTTCAAGGTCAATAGATTTGACAACAGGGCAGGTCACCTCCATCCCAGCTTCGACCTACTACAAGATATAAAGGTGCATATGGGCTACACCTCATCATAAAGAAAATCTCATATTTGTAATTATGGATTTTTATATCACCTGTCTAATCAACTGCCATTTTAACTGTAGCTTTAAAAATGAGTCACAACACTATCCTGCTTAGTGCTCAGGATGTTAGAACATTGTCTGAAGCGGTGTTTCCTGGACCTCTCCATCTCTATCAATGATGACCGACTTGACACTGACATTTTTTTACAAACACACCGACTCTCACAGCTACCTGGATTATACCTCTTCCCACCCTACCTCTTGCAAAAATGCCATCCCGTATTTCCAATTCCTCCGCCTCCACTGTATCTGCTCCCAGGAGGACCAGTTCCACCACAGAACACACCAGATGGCCTCCTTCTTCAGAGACCGCAATTTCCCTTCTCACGTGGTTAAAGATGCCCTCCAACACATCGCGTCCACATCCCGTACCTCTGCCCTCAGACCCCACCCCTCCAACCGTAACAAGGACAGAATGCCCCTGGTGCTCACCTTCCACCCTACCAACCTTTGCATAAACCAAATCATCCACTGACATTTCCTCCACCTCCAAAAAGACCCCACCACCAGGGATATATTTCCCTCCCCATCCCTTTCTGCCTTCCGCAAAGACCGTTCCCTCCGTGACTACCTGATCAGGTCCGCGCCCCCCCCTACAACCCACCCTCCCATCCTGGCACCTTCCCCTGCCACCGCAGGAACTGCAAAACTTGTACTCACACCTCCTCCCTCACCTCTATCCAAGGCCCTAAAGGAGCCTTCCACATCCAAAGTTTTACCTGCATATCCACTAATATCATTTATTGCATCCGTTGCTCCCAATGCGGCCTTCTCTCCATTGGAGAGACTGGATGCCTCCTAGCAGAGCGCTTTAGGGAACATCTCCAGGACACCCGCACTAATCAACCACACTGCCCTGTGGCCTAACATTTCAACTTCCCCTCCCACTCTGCCAAGTACATGAAGGCCCTGGGCCTCCTTCACCGACACTCCCTCACCACCAGACGCCTGGAGGAAGAACGCCTCATCTTCAGCCTCGGAACACTTCAACCCAGGACATCAATGTGGACTTCAACATTTTCCTCATTTCCCCTTCCCCCACCTCACCCTAGTTCCAAACTTCCAGCTCAGCACTGTCCCCATGACTTGTCCGGACTTGTCCAATCTGCCTATCTCCTTTTAGATTAGATTAGATTAGATTACTTACAGTGTGGAAACAGCCCCTCGGCCCAACAAGTCCACACTGACCCGCCGTAGCGCAACCCACCCATACCCCTTACCTAACACTACGGGCAATTTAACATGGCCAATTCACCTAACCCGCACATCTTTGGACTGTGGGAGGAAACCGGAGCACCCGAAGGAAATCCACGCAGACACGGGGAGAACGTGCAAACTCCACACAGTCAGTCGCATGAGTCAGGAATTGAACCGGGGTCTCAGACGCTGTGAGACAGCAGTGCTAACCACTGTGCCACCGTGCCACCCACCTATCCACTCCACCCTCTCCTCCCTGACCTATCACCTTCATGCCCTCCCCCACTCACTCACTGTACTCTATGCTACTTTCTCCCCACCCCCACCCTCCCCTAGCTTATCTCTCCACCCTTCAGGCTCTCTGCCCTGATTCCTGATGAAGGGCTTTTGCCCGAAACGTCGATTTCGCCGCTCCTTGGATGCTGCCTGAACTGCTGTGCTCTTCCAGCACCACCAATCCAGAATCTGTTTTCCAGCATCTGCAGTTATTGTTTTTACCTCCTACTTTCCCTAATGTCCAACATGATGTAACATATTTACATTGTTCAATGTGGGAGCACCAGATCTTGTGAAAACTTTGAACAGTTGTTATTGTTAACTTTTAGTAAACAACTGAAAAAGTGAACAAAGAACAAATACAAATTGCAATTGATTTTGACTGTCTTTGGAGCAGGAACCAATTTGCAGTCAATAAATGATCACTTATAATTTATATTTCATATAACACACATTGTCAAGGACCTCCAGTTCAATAATGAACCTATTGTTCTGCATTCTTCTGCAGACTATGCAATCCTAGAATGTGACACTTGAAAAGGTGACTGCAATGATTTCTATTTCACAAAGATTACTAGGATTAGTCTGGATCAATGATATGGTAGGAATCGTTTTGTGGTCAAAATTTGTCATCTACATAAAAGGAAAATATTAAAGATGCTCGAGATGGGAAATCAAAACAGAAAGTGCTTGTGAAACTCAGTCATCCTGGCAGCCTCAGTGGAGAGAAAAATAATATTTTTTGACACCAATGATTCTTTTTGAATCTGCCAAACAATATTAATTAAACTTGAAACGTTAACGCTATTTCTCTCTCCAGAGTCACTGCCAGACCTGCTGAGTTTTTCCAGCAATTTCTGTTTTAATTTGCATTCTACATAATTAGTCAATGCAGGACGTAGAGTGCAAAATTTTGTGAATGCGGATATCTTTAGACTAGAATCTGAGAGAGCCTGATTAATATAGTTGCCCATTGAAGGGCCTTGCATTGTACATGAGTGCAAAGACAAACACATTTATTCTGCCCACTCTGGGTGTGCTGGCAGCCATTTTTCATTTTCATTGCTCAGTTGAGAATTGGATGGAGATGGAAAGTTTTGCACATGGCACTGTAGAGTAAGATGTAGACTCTGCCGTTGACCAACTGTGATGGAACTTCCTGACGGACCATGTTCACCTAAACTACTCCCCTTAGATTTTGAGAAATAGCCATTTGGTTAAAGCACATTCATTACGTTTGCCACATAACTAGTTGACACATAGTTCCGTTGCGACATTGATGTCACATGGAGCAACATGTTGGACCCCCAACTGATCATTGGTGGCAAACAGACAAGCTGCCTGGCTTTCTGTCTGCACTCATCAGCAAGGCAGGACAGAAGAACTATGAGGGTGGTAGGCAAGGGAATCCAAACTTATCAGGAGTAGATTGTAACATGGAATTTGGAACAGAAACAGAACAAATTTAAATGTGAATTTGTACTTGCTAGGTTACATGCAGTAAGATGAACTTACCTATTGCCTGAATAAAGTTAAAAATCACACAATACCAGGTTATAGTCCTTAGGTTTATTTGGAAGAACTAGCTTTCAGAGAGCAGCGCTATGAAAGCTAATACTTCCAAAGAAACCTGTTCGACTATAACCTGGTGTTTTGTGATTTTTAACTTTGTTCACCCCAGTCCAAAACTGCTACCTCCACATCGTGTTCAGAACAGAAGAGGCAGTCACATAGCAGCATTTTACCATAATACGTATCGTGGAAAACCATTATGTGGGATAACACAAGTTTTAACTTAAATGAGTTACCTTCGAATCTCACAATGGGTTAAATTAAGCATGCTCATCTGTTTCAGTGATTTAGCTGGTTAAAGAAAATTCCCTGGTAGAATTTTTAAAAAAGCACAAGAATTTGGAACAGGAGTCGGTTATTCTATCCCTCAAACCTACCCCAACGTTCAATAAGATTGTGGAAGATCTAATTGTGGTTTCAACTCCACTTTCCCGTCTCTACTTCCACCCATGAACAACGCATGACTCCCTGTCAATCATAAATGCAAGTAATCCAGTCTCCCAATGTCTCAACCTGATTACTTCCTGAATCAGTATTCTGCAAGTGGCTGTTCATTCTTCTGTTTGTGGGATCTTGCAGTTTGTAAATTGCAATCTATGTAACAAAAGTAACTGCTCTTCAGGCAAGTTCGTAGATTGGATGTGAAACAATGGGAGTTGTGAAAATGTACTACACAGATGGAAATTCTTCCTTTATTAAACCTGCAGGAAAATCATATTAAAAAATTACACCTCCCTGCTATTATAGACCTGCTTCTTAACCTACACCAAACTAATCTGAGGAAGTCATTGTGTTGCAGCATTGATTTAACACAAGGAATGAGATTGTGGAGCAGTTAACTTCTCAATGTACTGTAACCTACACAATATAAATTAGCTGTAAATACAGTCCAAATGGGAATTTCCAGATGTATTGCAGGCAGACTTTAACAATCCCTACTGTTTGTTCCTCCCTTGAGTGACAGTTTGTTCATTCAAAAATATAAAAGTGATACCAGTATCACCAAATCAAAACACCCATGGAACTACGAATAATACTGTCAGTGCACATCAGATGGATATGAAAAAGCTATATTTTAATTGTACATTAGTTACTACATTGTGTTTTTTTAATCAAATCTTCATTGAAGCATACAATTTGAAAATAAATGGACTTAGTAAAGCTTGAGCCCATCCTGTTTAATCTCTTCAATCATGGACATAACAGTTTAGATCTTATTAACAGTTTCCTGCTTCAGTATCTTTCTCACACAGATGAAGCCCATCCTGATAAACATATTGCCTATTTTTGTAAACTGAAATGTATTTAACTTCCTGTTCCTATTTTCCAGACAAAAACACAGTGAGAGGCTGAGATAGGATGTGGATAATGGCTCATATCCCTTGTTACTCTTAGAATCAGCAATTTAAATTCTGCTTGTTTTGCAATTACTTTTCATTTTCTAACAAATCATGAAAAGAGATGAAAGACATCAGTATAGGACAAAAATAACTCAAGGGTTGTCCAGTAATCGTGCTAGATTTACAGAATAATGAACTTGCTAAATAACAAGGGTACTATTGTTGTCAGGAGTCAATTGAACATAGCCAAAATAATTTTCCAAAATAATATTGCTAATAAACATTTTGTTTAGTTAGTTTCTAGAGAATGGTCAATACTGTTAAGGCTATGTTTGTTGGTATCTGTTACATGGCTTAAGAAATTATTGACAACTTGGCTTCCTGGACCATGGAAGAAATTAAGAAGCATTTATACTGGAAGCATATGTAGGTCAGCTATTGATCAGTATATAGCAACCTCACCTCAGAGTCAAAAAGCTTCTTGGTGCCCACTTCAGGGTCTTGAGCACTCCAGTATATCGACAATGTAATTGTTGCTACATTTCAAACGTAATTCCTTGGCTATGATTTGGAGATGCCGGTGTTGGACTGGGGTGTACAAAGTTAAAAATCTCACAAAACCAGGTTATAGTCCAACAGGTTTAATTGGAAGCACAGTAGCTTTCGGAGCGACGATCCTTCATCAGGTGATTGTGGGGCTCTGAAAGCTAGTGCTTCCAATTAAACCTGTTGGACTATAACCTGGTATTGAATGATTTTTAACTTCCTTGGCTATAAAATGCTTTGGTACATTTAGTAGCTATTTGGTACCTACTATATAAATGCCAGTCTTTTTTTTATGTAAGTAGTAGTTTTCCTTACAATGATGAACAAGTGGCAATCCAACACAGTGCCAGTTACCAGTTACACGATTTGTTGAATGTTGTTTTCTGCATTGGGATTTGAATTCATGACCTCTGGGTCCATCATAAACTTTACTGTACATTGAGATGACATTTCATATCGCAGAAAGTAGAATTAAAAGAGCAAATTTTTACTTGCCCCAGAGGTGTTTACAGAGGTATGTCAAAAACAATTTGATGCTTTTGATTGTTTTCACAGCCTTAACAGTAAGTGAACCCTTGACAAGCTGCAAATCTATGTTGAGAATACACTGAGTAACCAACACATTGGTATGGAATATAGAATTCCAAAATCAGCATCAATCTAACTAGAGGGTCTATCAAGAACAGTTGAGGTTGTAACCTCATGATATGCTGTAGTTAGTTTCTAAAGAGCTAATGATGCTGTAAAGGTTTCTTTTTCACAATATGAATCTGGAATTCAACTTTAGAGAATGCCCAAAGCATCTAATCACCAAATAATAAATTAAATAGGAGCTACAAATAGAACTGTCTGAATTTATTGTAGTCCACACAGCAACTCTATGATCCTGATTTTATTTACATTGAGTGGAGAACCTAACATTTTTTATTATATATAAAAGGAAAAGCTACAGCTGAGTTATGGCTAATAGTTATAGTAAGATTAAGTATGGAAATAGTAAATGCCATTAATTTTTGCTCTGTTTATGTAAAAGCGTGCATGCTTTCAAGACTTGGAATCATGTAGAATTACTTCTGTAGTAATCAGTAACTGTGGGCCGAATCTTGCAATGTTTTTGGGTACGTTCAAGTTGCATTACAATATTTGGAAGCTTTGTCACCTCAAGGGCAAATAAGTTCTATCACACCCATTGTACCAAACTTTATTCACGAAGACCTGCCATGACAATATGGCATCACTCT
Organism: Hemiscyllium ocellatum; assembly: GCF_020745735.1. Taxonomy (NCBI): domain Eukaryota; kingdom Metazoa; phylum Chordata; class Chondrichthyes; order Orectolobiformes; family Hemiscylliidae; genus Hemiscyllium; species Hemiscyllium ocellatum. The sequence continues at coordinate 84,795,896 of NC_083411.1, read as the reverse complement.
CTCCTCATTTCCACCCAATGTACCACACACTGTTCCAGGAACAACTTGCCACTCAACAGACATCTGAGAATTCATGTCATTCCCGGTGTCTGTGCCGACTTTAAAAGGCTGTTGTGTACATGGATGAGCACTGACATTCCAAAGCTAACCTGAATGGTTCCTTGCATTTACCCAGACATGGTAGACAGGGAAAGATTGGTGCCCACTTTGCAGGCAGCTTCCTGAAACCTTGCTGGATGGAATGGTACTTATGTAAGATTTCTTCATCCAGTGGAGGCCATGACATCAGCCCACGTGAATCTACTTCAAAATGGCCACCTGAGTTTAAAGAGTCTCAGCTGTCTCTAGAACTGAAGGAAGAAGGTCAATGTCCTTCATTCTGCCAGTGTAGGTGCCACCAGATTCTTTTTGATGTCTCACACTTACTCTACCTCTGCTACTCTACCTCCCAGCAAGGCTCATTCTCTCCCACTCTCATTATTTACTTGTTCTCTAGTCCCCAACATCACCATCTCTGCATGGTCTCTGTACTGCCTCCTGACTTGCTCAGGAAATCTCCCTCCTGCACCAACAGAAATGTGTCACTCATTTTCATCCCCAGTGCTACCTATACCCCTCTCATTCTAGAGGCAATAGTCCACAATAGAGCAGAAAGAGTCATGTCCGGAGGTGTACTGTCCATGACAATTCTGACTCTGACAGGCCTGAGCAGGACTTACCCTAACAGACATCACTGTCCGGAGGTTATTCCCTTGAATTGACTGTGACCTGCTGACAGCCATGATAAGCTCCTTGGCTTTGTGTCTGCCCTAAGTGACAGAGGGAGACAGCAGTAATATGAACCTATTTCTGGCTGAGTGGCAAAGTATAAAGTGGTAAAGAAAGACAATGCAAGACCAAGGATACTGTCAGTAGCCAGGTGGGACTGAGAGTATAAGCACAATGAGAGTGAGTGAAGAGTCTGGAGCTGCAGCCTGGTGTGTGCATGAACATATTGTCTTTGCAGCAGCATTACAATAATAATTTCTGATGTCACCTAAGGTTCAGCATTGATGTGCAAAAGTGTCCTGTAAGGGAATTGGAGATATGCCATGATATTTCTTTAGAGGTTAGCACATGTCAGATACCAATGCTGGGGAACATTAGGTGAGTGTGACCACTGTCCACAGAGTGTGCCCTGAGTTCTTGATGCCCAATGATTAACATGGAAGTCCTTCATGGCAAGAGGTGAGCTGAATTCATCAGTTTCCTTATGGTTTCCTTGTCGGGTTTTCACAATATCTGGCTTTTGTGGAGAGTTTGGTAAGATGAGTTGACCAATGTTAATCCCTGTCAGTTGGCATTTTACCACTGCCTTGGGAGAATCCTGCTGCTCTACTTGTGAAGGTCATAGCTGATGGAACGTGATGGTCTTGACATCGAGATGGGCCACCACACATTTTACCAAAGCCCATATCACTGAGACCCCTATAAAGGTTTCACCTCTTTTGTTCTGGACAGGGATAGCAGGGAACTGACTTTTTGTGATCTTACTGTTCCTAATGAGAATAATTTTGAAAAAGATGTGTATCTTTGTTAACTCCTGAATATATGATCAATTTGAATATTCAGCAACAAACTTTACATAGGCTTAAACTAAGGGAGTTATTGATTTATGTGTTTACCCCAAAAAGCTAATGCTTTGTCACTCACTGAAGCACTCACATTCACCAAAAATATTGTGCTTTTACAATTTACGAACTGAAGGCTAGTTTGTAATTCACATATTTGTTCATCTTGAAAAAAGGAATGCATTATCAGCCTGATAAGGAAGACATTTGTACCTCGAAAATAAGAATTATAGTCAGCAATAGATTATTCAGTCCACTGAGCCGGCTCCTGGATTATAGTCTAAGTGGATTCAACAGCCACAGTCAAATTGGCATTGTTGCAGCATCCCCTTGATGAGTTGATTGTTTGGCAGGTCACAAAATAAGCTACTTCTAGTCTTGATATCAGGAATCCAGGTCTCATGTCCAATGCAATTGCAGTGCACTTGACATTGCTACTAAAACAGTGGTTATTGAGACTGCCTACATTGTGGGATTGGATCATCCAATGTATTGAGCAATTCAATGAGTACAGCATCAATAAAAGGTGCTCTTTCCAAATGTTTCTCCAAACTGCTTTCTTAAATCTTAAATGATATGTGTTCTTAGACTGTTACCATGGCAGAGGATTGCAATTTTCAGTGAAATACTAGTCAAATTTCTAGACTTGTAATTTGCATACCAACTTACTCTGACCCTTTGGCTGCACCTCTCATCACTTCCCTTGCTGCCCTGATTCCAACTGACATTCCAACTCGAGACTGCTCACTGCCTGCCTCCTCTCACTGAGCTGCTGCCTCATGGTCTACCACTCCCTATAAGCAAGGGAGCAGGGTGGTGAGGGGGACAGAGGCAATGAGCCTTCAGCCATTGGGCAGCATGAACAGTAGTAATCATTGTAGTCAGTGAATGAATCAAATGAGGGCCAAGCAAAGTAATGAATATTGGCCATAGTAGTAAGGGGTGTGGTGATGGACCAGTGAAGACTAGGGCGAGCAAGTGAGTGGTGAATATTCCATGGTGGCACAACAATAAATTTAGTAGCACTTCCATAAATCCCTATGGGCAGAATGATGGCAACTCCCTTCTGAGTGCATATTGATGACAACTTTCTGTTCTTGTGTATTTGGCAGGAGATATATTGCAGATTACCCAGTAACTTGCCTTAAAATTTAGTTCTTTATAGCACTCTTCCAAATTTGGCAATGGACATAAGTTAATTAACCTCAAGGTTAATTCTGCCTGCAACAGTAGTAAATTCACCAACTTTAAGAGTGTTTAAATAGTCATTGGATAGGTGTATGGATGAGAATTGAATAGTGTAGATTTGATGGGTTTCAGATTGGTTTCACAGGTCAGTGCATCATTGAGGGCCGAAGGTCCTGTACTGCGCTTTATGTTCTATGTTTTATGTTCTAAGGCAAGTCTTTATGTTTGCAGACACCCACGCTGGGATTTGAGATAATTAATGTCTTACTTCAGGAGGACCTACTTTAGTCAGTTTGGATGGCTTCATGATATGAGTATTTACAATTCTTTATTCTGAAATGTCTGCTTAATATTTTGTGAGAGTTATAGTCATTAGAGATGTACAGCACGGAAACAGGCTCTTCAGTCCAACTCGTCCATGCCGACCAGATACCCTAACCTAATCTACTCCTATTTGCCAGTAATTAGCCTGTATCCATCTAAACCCCTCCTATTCATACCCATCCAGATGCCTTTGAAATGCTGTAACCATACCAGCCTCCACCACTTCCTCTGGCAGCTCATTCCATGCACGCACCAACTTCTGCATGAAAAGGTTGCCCCTTTGGTCCCTTTAATATCTTTTCCCTCTTACCCTAAAGCTTTGCCCTCTTGTGCTGGAATCCCCAACCCAGAGAAAAGACATTGACTATTAATGCTATCCATGCCCCTTATGATTTTATCAACCTCTATAAGGTCACCCCTCAGCTCTCGACGCTCCAGGGAAAACCTATTCAGTCTCTCTCTCTGTCTCTCTCTCTCTGTTTCTGTCTCTGTCTGTCTGTCTGTCTGTCTGTCTCTCTCTCTCTCTCTAATCCTCCAACCATGGTAACATCCTTGTAAATCTTTTCTGAACTCTTTCAAGTTTCACAACATCCTTCCAATAGGAAGGAGACCAGAATTGCACACAATTTTCCATAAGTGGTCTAACCAACATCCTGTATAGCTGCAACATGACATCCCAACTTCTGTACTCAGTGCTCTGACTAATAAAGAAAAGCAAACCAAATGCCTTCTTCACTATCTTATCTACCTATGACTCTACTTTCAAGGAACGATGAACCTGCACTCCAAGATCTCTTTGTTCAGCAACACTCCCTTGGACCTTACCATTAAGTGTATAAGCCCTGCTCTGATTTGCTTTTTCAAGATGTAGCACCTCACATTTATCTAAATTAAACTCCATCTACCACTCCTCTGCCCATTGGCCCATCTGATCAAGATCCCATTGTACACTGAATTAACTTTCTTCACTGTCCATTACGCCTCCAATTTTGGTGTCATCTGCAAAATTTACTAAATGCGTTTTTATAAATACATTAAGGACAAAAGGGTAACAAGGGAGAGAATAGGATCCCTCAAAGATAAGCAAGGTAGCCTTTGAGTGGAGCTGCGGGAAATGGAGGCGATACTAAGTGAGTATTTTGCATCAGTGTTTACTGTGGAGAAGGACATGGAAGATATAGAATGTGGGAAAATAGATGCTAATGTTTTGAAAAATGTCCATAATACATAGGAGGAGGTGCTGGTTGTCTTGAAACACACAAAAGTGGATAAATCCCCAGGACTTGATCAGGTGTGCCCTAGAACTCTGTGGGAAGCTAGGGAAGAGATTGCTGGGCCTCTTGCTGAGATATTTGTATCAGCGATAGATACACGTGAGGTGACGGAAGACTGAAGTTTGGCTAACGTGGTGCCACTGTTTATAAAAGGTGGTAAAGAAAAGTCAGAGAAATATAGACCAGTGAGCCTGACCTTGGTGGTGGGCAAGCTGTTGGAGGCAATCTTGAGGGACAGGACTTACATGCATTTGGAAAGGCAAGGACTGATAAGGAATAGTCAGCATGGGTAGTGCGTGGAAAATCATGTCTCACAAACTTGATTGAGTGTTTTGAAGAAATAACAAATAGCAATGATGAGGGCAGAGCAGTGGATGTGATCTATACGGACTTCAGTAAGCGTTGGACATGGGTCCCCATGGGAGACTCGTTAGCAAGGTTAGATCTCATAGAATACAGGAAGAACTAGCCATTTGGATACAGAACTGGCTCGAAGGTAGAAGACAGGGTGGTGGTGGAGGGTTGTTTTTCAGACTGGAGGCCTGTGACCAGTGGAGTGCCACAAGGGTTGGTGCTGGGTCCTTTGATTTTTGTCATTTATATAAATGATTTGGATGTGAAGGTAGGAGAGCATGGGGTTTGTTTTATAGTTCAATGGCTAAGAATCAGGTGAGATCTTAGTAGCAATCTTTTGCACCCCAGTACCCATAAAGAAAAGTTAGTTCCAGAAGATTCTTGTCAGTTTGAGTTTTAATAGTTATGAATAGGGCACGCCTTAACTGCACACAACAGTTTAAACATACTATAGTTTGTTATTTCTGATCTCTTGTGCCAAAAGGTTCTAGATTTTCCACCTAATTGTTGTTAATTTAAATTGTAATTTACCAATCATAGTAAACCCTGTTATGCAATAGCAATCTTGACCAAGACGTAATCTAACCACCTCCCCATTACAGACATTTAATGGCAATACTACCACTGAATGCCCTATCACCAACTATTTAGGAATGAGTATTGACCAGCAACTCAATTGAATGAGTTATATAAATATTGTAGTTACAAAAAGGAGATAGGCATTCTGTGATAAATTTCTCATGTTATGAATCTTCAAAACCTGTCTAACATCTAAATGACACAAATCAAGAATATGATGGAATACTCTCCAATTTCTTGGATAAATGAATGCACAATTACACTAAAGAAGTGCATCAACATTCAACGCATACTTCATCAAAACCCTATTCATCACCTTAAATATGCATCTCTCCATCTCTGGCTCACAGTGACAGTAGTGTGAATCATCAACAGGAGCAATTTACTAAGGCTTCTTCGACAGCATCTTCCACACCCAAGACCTCTACCATCTAGAAAAAAACAGAGACAGCAGATATCCCCACATTTCACCACCTCTAAGTTCTCCAAGTTGTACACCATTCTTTCACTGTCAAAATCCTGGAACTTCCTATCTAATGGCACAAGACTACAGTTGTTCAAAACAGCAGCTCACCATCACCAACTTGCCTTTGGCAATCAACGATTGGCCAGCAATGATGGCCATCAGTGATCCATGATTAATAAAACTCATTCCAACTATGGCCCTATCAACTTTTAGCAGAAATGTGACATTATTTCCACATTCCTGAGCTTCATACTCCAATTTGTAAAGTCCCAATGTTCTTAACTATTTTACATCAAATATAGTGAAGGGCAATTGCTTCTGAATCTATATCAATGTTGGTTAACAGATATGTGGCAGAGCAGTTGGTTAATGTCTGGTCATTTTTAAGAATTAAGGCCTGTATATAGTTCTTACTTATTAAGAATAGTGTCACATATAAACATTTCTAATTCAATCCAATATATTGAAGACTTGTTCCATATGTTTTTCTCTGTGTATCTTTTTCTCCCCATTGGCAGATTGACTTGGTTGTTGAAACAAATCTGTCAAAGAAACAAGAGCAGATGTTTCTGAGGAATGTTATAGAATATTATTGATGTTTATAAGCTTTGGCTTTATACAGAACTTCTATCATATTGAAATGTCTCAATGTGCTTTTCAGACCAGTAATTATTCATTAGATAATGAGGGAGCCATACCCTGTCAGCAACATTGTATAAATAGTAGGAAGATGAATAACTAGTTGAACATAAGCCAAGTGTAATCCAGCCATTTGTTTTGTGAATCCCTGAAGTTCACACAAGTTGATAAATGCAGATTTTGATATCCGACATGTTTCTATCCAAGCCACTGTGCTGATTTGTTCAGGTTAGCACTCCCATGGTTAGCTCTGCCTGTTGGAGTGCATAGTTCAGCAGAAAGAATATTGGGAAAAAAGTACCTAAGCAGACTCTCTTCCACCTGAGGCAGGTGTTTATTTGCGCATAAAAGCACTCTTGGCTCCTTTATAAAATTTGTTTCATATCTTTTTTCAGTTCTTGAAACTTTCTAGTACCTGTATTTTTAGGATTTAACCTATTGGTTAAATGTCCGGGGTGTGGTGCTGGAAACGCATAGCAGGTCAGGGAGCAGGTGAGGAGCAGGAGAATCGATGTTTCGGACAAAAGCCCTTCATCAGAAACCTAATGAAGGGTTATGCCCGAAACGTCGATTCACCTGCTCCTTGGATGCTGTCTGACCGGTTGTGCTTTTCTAGCACCACACTCTCGACTCTGATCCTCCAGCATCTGCAGTCCTCACTTTCACCTATCGGTTAAATGCTCCATTCTTCTGGAAGTCTGGATCTTCTTGGATGTCAGGGTGTTGCCAACGCTATCATAAATTTTCTCTTGCCCTCAAGAATTTGTTTCAAATGCTGGATCATTAAACTACTGTTGACTTCACCTTAGAGCTTCCATGTGCAGTAAAGATTGGTCTGGGTTTCTCTGGAGAGTTTTAAATCATTGCTTAGTACTATTAGCTGATATCATCCATGATGATTGACCTCGTCATGCATCAGAGTGTTTGCCGAGGTCATTTTAGTGCACTTTGTGTTATAGCTCTGGAAATCAATAATATCTTGGATTAACAGTAAAGAAATTGAAGCAATATTCAGTAAAACCTATTACCATGCTCAAACAGAAATGTTGTGGCCAATTCCTGTTTTATTTTATGAAGGTAAAGAGAATCTTATAATTTTATCAACATATTATGTCAAAAACATTTGCTTGTCTCCAATTTTTGTTTCATTGAATTGCTGTGCAGGAACATTTCATGGAAGTGATTAAGAATCAAGAGTTCCTTCTGCTCCCTGCCAGCGAGATTGAGAAGCTCCTTGCTAGTGATGACATTAATGTTCCTGATGAGGAGACCATATTTCAAGCTTTGATGATGTGGGTAAAACATGATTTGCAGAAGAGACAACAGGATCTTGCAATGCTCCTGTCTTACATCAGACTGCCTTTGCTGTCTCCACAGGTAAATGTATAGAAAATTGTCAATACACTGTTCCATACAGTGTTTAATATGAGTTAACTACTACATGAATTTAATATTTACTTCTTTTGAAGAAGTAATTTAATATTGTGATGGTAATGTTTCATTATCAGTGCTACATCCTGTACATGTTTCTGATGAGAACACAAGAGCAATTATAATTGAATCGACTATATAGGAACAGAACGGTTGGACAGTTAAATTTGCCAGATAACTTATTCACCCTGAAGTCCCCAGGAGTCTTTGAATCCCAATTGTAACCTTTTCTAATGAGTAGCTAGTGAAGATTCCAGATCAAACCCAGCTCAGCTCTGGCCTACAGTTGAGGAGGAACCAACTGATGTGATTTGTTTTAAATTTGACAGCCTGAATGATATCAGGAGAGGCACAAACGGCTTATACTCTTTGTATCCTCAGGAGGAGAGGAGTTCTCCTCTAGCCCTCATGAAGATTAGGGGCCTCATCTGCTGTCGTGTTGCCCACATCTCACCCCTTTCCATTTCATGTGATGTCATTGGAGCCCATTCCACCATCCATGTGGTCTTTTCCACCACTTCCAATTGATTTCCAACTAGAAATCACCCAGGTCTACTTCAGAAGTGAGAAAATTTCTGCTTGATACTGTTACCTTCATGCTTAAAGTCACTGCAGTTAAAATCTGGTCTCTTCAGGCGATCCCCAGGTTGCAAACGGTTTTTGATCTGGAGTCTGCTCGCAAGTCGATTGGTATGCATTTCAGAACACACTACAGGACAATGCAAAGAAACTATTTGCAAGTTCATGAAATGTTTATATGTTGGGTATTCAAAATTACATCCCTGTATAGGATTGTGTGTGTAAGAATGATCATTTGTAAGTTGAACCTTTATAAACTAGAACCTCCCCCCACCCTCCCACACCCCCATCAAATGCCATATGCGTATCACAAACAGTTAGCGGCTGTAGTCCCAAAATTAATAAAGCCAGCTCTTCAAAAAAATCGTAATTCCTTACATAATTATACTTGCATTCTCTGCAGGTTATTACACAACAGTATCCCAAGAAACAGAATGAAATACTAGTTTGGAATGTTACAAAGAGTGATGTGGACAAATGGTGACTGATGAGTTCTATATTTCTTAATAGTTTTTGGCTGACTTGGAAAACAATTCAATGTTTGCTGATGACCTGGACTGTCAAAAACTACTTATGGAAGCTATGAGGTATCATTTGTTGCCAGAGAGACGACCCATGATGCAAAGTCCCAGAACAAAACCCCGAAAGTCTACAGTTGGAGCACTTTACGCTGTAGGAGGAATGGACACTACCAAGGGTAAGAAAGAATAGGCGACTGAAGCATGTATTACTAAACCTATAAAGACTAACCATTTACGTTTTTTTTGCAGCAGCCGCCTTTGCATTGACCTATCAACTATTTGGATTCAATAGAGTAGACATAGTGTAGCTGCTTCTTCCACTTAAAAATTCAGAACAATATGAGTGAGATTAGTAAGAATTTCATCAAAGGGTATTATAAATTTGGACAAAACACACCTCTGTGCTCTTCTAAATGTTTTATGCTTTCCCTCAATTCCCTTATTTAATTTTTCATAAACCTTCTTTAGTTGCGATGTTGAAACTGAATTTACAGAAGTCACCAAAATTAATCCTTACTTAACTTCAAGGAGATCCATGATGGTGACTTGGGAAATCTTGACCTTTCCTCCGACAAACTTTTGACTGTCATGCTGTGTTTTCCTGATGGACACAGGTAGGTGTAGAATCTTCTACAGGAGTTTCAATGAGGAGCCACGTTTCACAACTTCAATTTGCAGAATTATGTTGTTATACAGTTCATTGTACCACACGAATCTCTACACTTTTCTGTTTATCCATGACTGTACACTTGTGGATGAATTATTACTTTCAACAATAAATAGACTTTCAGATGATCTGTTACTTCTAACAACTCACCATTGTTTTTTTTAAGTCTAGTGATTGATAACACAACTGAATTTAAATTTTCTAAACTTACAATGTTTCTCTGATATACCATTTTACATTTCTACAGGGGCTACAACAGTAGAAAAATATGATCTCAGGACGAACAATTGGATGCAAGTCGGCACAATGAATGGAAGACGGCTGCAGTTTGGCGTGGCAGTGATTGATAGCAAGCTGTATGTGGTCGGTGGGAGAGATGGATTAAAGACATCCAACACTGTAGAATGCTACAATCCAACAGCCAAGGTCTGGTCCATAATGCCACCAATGTCGACACACAGGCATGGCCTAGGTAAGTGATGACAACTTGTGGCTTCAAAAACAAAAGAAGTCTATCGAATATATTATGATGCTTATAGAAATTGTTAATTTTTAAAAGATATGCATTTCCCAATGGCCAGCAGAAAGAATAACATGGGCTGATTTCACATTTTGAGACTTTTCCCAAAACAAACAAAGATCAACATCGACTAAATATTACATAACAGGCAGCTCATACGTTAAACCGCAGAAAATATATTTGCATGGTATTGGTCATATTATTTAAGGAGATAATAAGGTGCATTAGGGGTAATTCAGAAATTCATCAGACAAATACTTAGAATGAGTAGATTGTGTTGTAAATAAAGTTTGATCAGGCTTGGCTTGCATCCACTGAGTTTTAGAAAACTAAAATAAGGCTTAATTGAAATCTTTAGGGGGATACATATTTAAAGATCACACATGTCCATTTGAAAAAGTGGTTATAACCCCCCCAAAAAAAACTCTTGATGAATCGTGGGTCTTTGGAATTCTCTTTGAAAAGGTGGTGAAAGTAGAGACCCTTGATCATAATTTAAAAATTGCACATCATTCACTTAAGACAGAGATGAGGAAAACATTTTTTCTGTCAAAAGGCTGTGAATCTTTGGGATTCCCTTCCCTTGGCAGTGGATTTTTAAATATTTTCATGGAATTGGCAGATTCTTGTTTACTAAGAGGATGAAAGATTATCAAGGGTATGCAGGAATATCAGCCTGACATTAGCATCAGACACAACAATGGCCATCCCTGGGTATATCCTATCCTTCTGCTACAACATGCTCAGCAGAGGTGGCAACAAAGTGGCATGCAGCCAGGAGAGAATGGTCTAGGTGATTTCAACATTGACAAGGACACCAGGAGGTTTCATAGCCATCTCAACAACATATTACAGCAATTGGGTCAAAGTCCTGCAATGTGCATCCTAACAACACTATGATTGCAGCTATATCATGTGGATTGCAACAATTCAAAAAGGCAGCTCATCACTGCCCCATCATCAGGTGTGATTGGTGTTTGACAATAAATACTGCCTCTGCCGCCAATGCTCACATTCTGTGAGCAAATAATTTTTAAAATTACACAATATCATAGAGCATTGAGTACAGCAAAACCAAAGAAAATGTTTTAAAACATTTTGGTTTGTTAATCAAACTTATCTTGAATTCATCAATTTGTGAGGAACAGGTGTAAAATCAATCCTACCATAAACAAGACATTTTGCTTATTTGTAAGGCTTCTTCTTATATCATATGCCGGATTTTCCTACTCGGCCAATAGACTCTAAGCATGGGACTTTAGTCCTTTTGGAAATAAAGCTGAAAATCAATTGTACAGCAACCAACTACAGAGTTATTTTGCCCCAGGCTATGAGCAGTAAATTAACATCTTAGTGAGGCAAATAGTCTATCATCTGCTTCAATCTTGTCTTCTAAAAGTTTGAAAAGCATTAACAAGGTAGAAATTAAGCCTACAGACTTAAAATTATATATATTCAGATCTGTACAGTGTATCAAAAATAAATGATTTAGAATTGAGATGTTTGCATTTGTATTATCTGTTATTACTGCAGCCTTTAAAATTCTGCTTGAAACTTGAAGCTAGAACATTCCTTTCACAAAACCTTTCTAAATTAGAATCTATAATGAATTTGTATATTAAGAAATCTTGCTTGGTCTCAAGTGACATTTCGTAGGTCAGTCTGTTAAATCAAGAGGATGTATGATGATTCTTCAATGGGTACATTTTTGAGTTTCTCTCTTCCTAAAGTATAAAAATCTCAAAATGTAGAAGAGGATAGCAAGTAATAAAATATTTGTTGATTTTTTTTATTAGTCAAGATGATTTCGGTTGTACCTGCAGGTCATGTATCTGAGATATTCAGAAATTGAAATTTGTATTTGGTGGTAGTTTGCCGGTGTGAATGACCACCTGTCTAACATACTGTTCCGCTGAAGTTAAGTTGGCAAGGAGTAAAACCACTGCCAATTTATGGGGGCTCATTCTTTGCTACTTTTAAGGACCCCTTTACCTGATAAAACTTCAGCATTCCTATTTAATATGAGATTATAGAAAGTAAACAAGGAACAAAATAAAACAAGTGATTAAGGCCAGAAATTTCTGCAACTGTTCTAAGTGATTTACTTTCAGAAAACAGATTGCTGTCCTTGCTATAATTTTGCTTCTCCACCAATAATCTTGGTTCTTTATTTCTTTTAGTAAATATTGAAATGTCCAACAGCTTTATTTTACATCTTAGTTTTTTAACTACTTTACTAGTTAGAGAAACAGTTATTTAAAGCATTACTGCTGTGAGTCAGGAATATTGGGTGTTGTCTGTTAGTCTATCTTTGGAGAGAATATTGAGCCTTCAGTAGGTTTAAACAGGGACTGGTTTATTCTATATGGAGGAAATGTATACCAATTTACAGGAGTATGCTCAACTCTTCAGAAACCACGAACAAGCTTGCTCAGGTCTCTCTCTTGTGCTCTTTTACATCTTGGTATCAGACAAGCCCTAATTATACATCACTTGTCAACTCTTGGTCCATTCTTTTCGCAGTCATTTTTACATACCACTCCATCCTCTCTCTCCATGTCTATGACATTACAGATTCAATTTTATTGGATACTTGTCAGGCTTAGAAGATCGTTAGCAGGTTTTGAGAAGATTTGTAGCTCAGGTTGAGGTTCTGGATGTAGGTTTGCTTGCTGAGCTGGAAGGTTAATTTTCAGATGTTTCATTGCCATACTAGGTAACATCATCAGTGAGCCTCCGGATGAAGCACTGATGTCATGGCCCGCTTTTTAATATGTGTTTAGGTTTCCTTGGGTTGTTGATGTCATTTCCTGTGGTGACATCATTTCCTGTTCTTTTTCTCAGAGGATAGTAAATGGTGGTGTTAGGTATATGTGTCTTTGTTTCTTCTAATGTAGTCAGTATTTCCTTGGCCAGGTTGATGTTGATGGATGTGAACAGGACTGTTACATCAAAGGAGACCATTATTTCATCCTCTTCTATCTTGGTGCCTTTGATGGTCTGCAGGAATTCTTGGGTGGGTTGGATGGAGTGGCGTGAGTCTCCTTTGACATAACAGCGCTGTTCACATCTATCAGCATCAACCTGGCCAAGGAGACACTGACTAGACTATTAGAAGAACCAAAGACACATACACCTAACACCCCCAACTTCACCAGTGACTATAATTGCAGACACTACAGACACCTCTGCTTTCCTCCATTGCCAGCCTTGATTTGTCACCCCTTCTAGCAGGGATCCACTCACTGTTCCTATTCCTTAGAATCCTGTCATTTGTCTCATTCAATTCTGCCATTCACCAGACAATATCATCAAGCTAGTGGACCTATGCCTTACCAATCCACTTCACTTTCAACAACAAAACTTACAGACAAACCAACAGAACACCTATGAGACCTCAGATATTAGGGTTCATAGCAGATGCAGTAATGCAGAGACTTGAACAAACAGCTCTGTCAACCATCCACCCAAACTTTTGGTCTGCCACATGGATGACACCTTTGTCATCACTAAACAAAACAAATCAGAGGAAGCCTTCAAGACCATCAATAAACACCATTACTGTCATAAAACTTACTAACGAGGAAGAAAACAATAACAAACTGCCATTCCTAGATATTGCAGGAAAGCGAACAGCCAATGGGGAACTTCAAACCAGCATCCACAGGAAAACAACACATGCTGACCAAATACTGAACTACAGAAGCAATCATCCCAACACCCACAAATGAAGCTGCATTAGAACATTATTTCAATGAGCCACCACATACTGCAGCACAGAGGAACACGCAGAGCAGAGGAAAATCACCCACACAGTATATTGAAAAAGAATGGGTACCCAATGAATTCAGCCTGCTGATTTCTCAGCAACAAATCCCAACAAGCAGACAAAATTTATCCAGAAACCCAGCTGCTGTCCCTTACATCAAATACATCTCAGAAATGACTGCCAGACTACTCAGACCTCTTGTTATCATGGTAGCCCATAAACCCACCCACCAACACACTAAAATAACAGCTAATAAACTTGAAAGACCCTACACAGACAACAAGCAAAACTAATGTCATTTACAAAATACCTTGTAAGAACTGTAACAAACACTACATTGGACAAGCAAGCAGAAAACTAGCCAACCAGGATATGTGGACATCAATTAGCCCAAAAATGATATGACCCATTCTCACTAATATCCTTACATACAGATGAGGAAGGACACAACTTTGATTGGGACAATACATCCATCTTAGGACAAACCAAACAGAGACACATGAGAATTCCCAGAAGCATGGCATTCCAACCGGAACTCTATCAACAAACACACTGACTTAGATCTCATTTACCACTCCCTGAGAAAAAGAATAGGAAATGACATCACCACAGGAAATGACATCACCAACCCAAGGAAACCTAAACACATAAATAAAAAGTGGGTCATGCCACCAGTTCTTCATCCAGAGGCTCACTGATGATGTTACCTAGTATGGTGATGAAACGTCTGAAAATGAACCTTCCAACTTAGAAGGTTGTCTTTTTCTGAATTTTTGTTTCTTGGCTTGATGGCCTTTGAGGCTTATAGTTTCTGGTCATTTATGAAATTCTGGTTCATCCAAATGTATGACCGACAAGTGACTTGGGCAAATAGAAATAAGGGGCTGAACCTTTTCTTTTGGTGAAGCAAGTATTGCATTGAGTTTTTTGAGAGATTTTGCTGTTGCTAGTTTTGTGAAATAGCCTCTCAGTGTCATTGGTGTACAGTCAATGGTACCCAATACCTTGGAGAAGCCAGCTATGTCCCTGAATCCAATTGCCCAGGCTGCAATACTGATCTCTGCATTTGGAAAAAAAATGAACCAATGCGACCTTACACAAATGGCATCAGTCACTGTTCTGATGCATGATTGAGAGATCCCACACAGGTCATGCCTCATTCCCTGGATGGAGCAAGTCTGCAGCAAATACAGACCTGGGAGTCTGTTGAGTAATCTTTCAAAAGGATTCTAAGGAACAGGAACAGTGAGTGGATCCCTGCTAGAAGGAGTGACAAATCAAGGCTGGCAATGGAGGAAAGCAGAGGTGTCTGCAGAGGTCTGTAGTGTCTGCAATTATAGTCCCTGGCACTGAAACCCTTACTGATGCCCACTCTGCTCCTCTGTGCTCCACGTGTGGAGGTCATGGTGATGGCCACTGCTGCTACCATCACCTCCCTTAGCCTACCATGCCCTCTATTGCTGTTCTGTACACCCCCATACTGTATACCTAGGGTTCCCCCACCACTGTCCTTATCTCTACTTCTGCTTTCCCGGCTCCCCAAACCATGACCTGCCACTGCCTGATGAGAGTCTTGCCATGATGCTTGTGGACAGCATAACAGATGGCATAAGATGCTCTCAATATTGAGATGGACCTTGTCATTTGTCTCATTCAATTCTGCCATAAACCCCATCATAGCCCATGTCATTCTGCCCATTATTCCTCTTTCTTTTAGTGTATAGTACATTCTGTAGTTTGTTGCAAATACAATCCCATTGATTATCAGCTCCCTAGATGATTATACCTTTCCCATGGTTTTGTACCAAAGATATTCTCCTTCTATATGCTTGTGAAGATTCTGTTGGGTCTGCCATTATGTCCTTGCTACTAACACTGTGCCTGGAGAAACAAATATACATTATTGAGAATCTGTACTATTCATCTAGTGTGTAAAAGCGGGGTGCTGGAAAAGCATCCATTCCTGATAAAGGGTTTATGCCCAAAACATCAGTTCTCCTGCTCCTTGGATGTGCCTGACCTGCTGTGCTTCTCCAGTGACACCTTTTTTGACTCTTAATTCTCTAGCATCTGCAGTCCTCACTTTCTCCCATTTTTTCATCCAATGTCAGGTATTCTTCCTCAGAAATTTTACAACTGGTTTAGCTCTTAAGTTATATTCTTTGGCAGATTCACTATTGATTAAGATGCCGTCCATATGATGTATTACTGCCTTTAGGTCCTGTAGAATGTTCAACATAGTCCTTTGGAAAATTTCTGCAACTGACATTATGCCACATGATAAACAACAAAAATAAAAAGGAGCAATGCAGATTGTTAGTAATTTTGACTTCTCATTCAATGGGAACTGACAAAAGCCGTTGTTTATATCCAGAAACAAGAACAGAAATAGCTGGAAAGCTCAGCCCGTCTGGTAGTATCTGTGGAGAGAATATAGAGTTACTGTTTCGGGTGCAGCAACCCCTCCTCCAGAACTTGGACTTTACTGAAACTAAAAAGATTAACTCTGCCTTCTCGCCAAGACGCTGCTGCCTGCTGAGATTTTCTAGCAACTTCTGTTTGTGTTTCTGATTTCGAGCATCTGCAGTTCTTTGTTCTTTTTTTGTTTACTGTCTACACCCAATTTTGTAAACATGATATTTTCTGACAAACATGTCACGTGTTAACCCACCGTGGATACCTTCTTGCTATGATCTCATTAAATCGAGTGCAGTCTACATAAGTGCAAAGAGAACCTTTAGATTCAGGAACTGAAACTATTCCAGATCACCACTGTATCTTAATGCTAGGAGGGATGAAACTTATCTCGTGTCACTGAAGCTGCACTTCTTTCCTTTACGTGATAGCTTTCTTGGTGTAAGTGAGGTCTGCAGATGCTGGAGATCAGATCTGAAAATGTGTTGCTGGAAAAGCGCAGCAGGTCAGGCAGCATCCAAGGAACAGGAAGCATCCAAGTGTGGCCTCCTCTATATTGGGGAGACAGGCAGCCTACTCGCAGAATGTTTCAGAGAACACCTCTGGGACACCCGGACCAACCAATCCAACCACCCTGTGGCTCAACACTTTAACTCCCCCTCCCACTCCACCAAGGACATGCAGGTCCTTGGACTCCTGATGAAGGGCTTATGCCCGAAACATCGAATTTCCTGTTCCTTGGATGCTGCCTGACCTGCTGCACTTTTCCAGCAACACATTTTCAGCTTTCTAGGTGTGTAAAGATATACAGGTTTAACATGTCTTTGCAAATCTTCATAGACCAGTAATTAACTTTAGCATGTCTTTTCTCAAGTGATTCCTAGATGTTTGCTGCTTAGTTCTTCCTTTTCTGATAAGTTTAAAATCTATGCAATGCTTCCAATATATACTTTCTGTCGTACTAAAGTGTCGGCTGTTGCTTTCCCTTGATGTTAATTTGATTGGGCAGGTGACGGTTCCCAAATCCAGGGAGGCTCAGTTTCTGTGTATCCCTAATGCGTTTGAACAAAGTGGTTTGGGGAGAATACCACTCTTTTGTTTTCCATGGATGACCGTTTGGCAAAACTAGTCAGTAGTAGATTCTTCTCAAAATTTGTTGCAGACTTTAGATTTTGGCAAATACAACTTTGACTTGTAGTCTAGATGTATCAAGTCATGCAAGTGATTTTTGTTTCCAATTGACTGCCTTTTAGAATTGCATCAGCACCAGAAATCTTTCAGCGTGCAATGTCTCAAATCCTTTAAGGCAGTTTACCTATTACATGGATGACACACTGATACATGGTATGACTTAGAAGGAGCATGATCAAAGAAGATAGGAAGGTTTGATAGCAATGCTCAATAAAAAATGTCAAGTCCCAAAGATAAGAAACATGTCCTATGAGGCCACAAGAGCATTAGACTTAAGAACGTAAGTAAACCATTCAGCCAGTCAAAACTTCTCCACTACTTATTGATATAATACTGAACTCAATTTTACTGCCTCATTGCCATAATCTTTGATTCATTTAATAACTAAATAATCTATCCACCTCTGTGTTGAACATACTTCATGGCCCAAGCTCCACAGCCATCTATAGTAAAGAATTCCGCCAATTGACTTAGACAAAAGAAAACTCCTCATCTCTGTCTTAAATGATCAACCCCTTACTCTGAGAGTGCCTGCTGGTTCTAGTCTCTTCTTTAAAATTCTTCCATACCCCAAAATCAACTAAGTGAACCTTCTCTGGACTTCTCCAATGCTAATATATCTTTCCTTACATAACAGGACCAAAACTGTTTGCAGTATTCTACATGTGACCTGTCCAGTGCCTTCTACAGTTTTAGCAAAACCTTCCTTCTTTTATTTTCCTTTCCCTTGGAAATGAAGGCCAACAATCAATTTGCCTTGTCTGTTACTCGATGAACATAGATTATAGCTTTGGCAATTCATGCATGAAGGCCCCCAAATCCCTCTGTGCTGCAGCTTTCTGTGTTCCTTCTCCATCTAAATAATATTCAACTCTTCTATTTTTTGTGCTAAAGTGTGTAACTTCACATTTTAACACACATTGTGCCGTCTGCCATATTGGATTTGAAATCCATGTCCCCAGAAATTAGCCTGGGAGTTCAGGATTACTAGTGACTTTGCTAAATGTCACTGTTCAGATTACACTTCATACATTCTTAAGTCACATTATACAAGGGAGAGAATCACAGTAAATTCCCAGAGGACAAAGGCAATAAGTGACCACCAAAAACCAACGGTGTCAATGATATTCAATGCTTTTTAGAAATTGTCAACCAAGTGGAGAAGATCAATCCAAATCCTTCTGCTTTCACACAACATCTAAGAGAGCTTTTGAGAAGAGGTCCACGCTAACTTTGGAGTCGGGAGCAGTTTGGAAAATAAAGGAGAAGTCACTCTCTGTAGATGTATTAGCTCACCACAGCTTCAGAATATCCTCAAAAAGTTCTTGGAATATATCTCCCATGGGATTGTGCTCAGTGCTCATTCACAAGTCGACTTCCCATCTAGAGTACTGACAAAAACAGAGCAATTCTATGCAACAATTGAAAATGAAGCTTTAGCAGAAATGCTAAATGATAATGTAAACTGTTTAAAGTAATTGTAGAAACTGTCATCAAAAGAGTGGTGAGAAACTTGGGAGGAGATGTAATGTAATGTAATGTTAATGATGATGTAACTGACAATAAACATATACTGTCAATACACCAACATGAGAGAACTGAAAGAACTGTACTAGAAAACAACAGTCAATATTCTATTTATTAAAACGGAGTGCTGCAGATGATGGAAATCCGAGCCAAAAGCAGAAGTTTCTAGAGAAACCAGCAAGTCTGGCAGCATCTGTGGAGAGGAAGCAGAATTAATGTTTCAAGTTCACTGACCCTTCATCAGAACTGGTGGGAACCAGGGTTGGGAGAGAGTGAGGGCAAAGGGGTGAGTGGATAGTCAGAGATGGAGAACAGAGGCAGAGAAAGATATCAGGCAGACAAAAGGATGAATAATGGTAAGCTAGGAAGATTAAAACCTGATAATGGGGACTATAAGTAGGTAAAAATGGGTATAGCTGCTGGAATCAGCACATGTCATGACAGAGCCTCAGTTGTGGGGTCAGGTAAAGGATGCAGAAGAAGGTATTCAGGTTCTAAAATGAATTAACTCAATGTTGACCCCTGAAGGGTGCAGGCCCCTCCAAGCAACAATGTAGCTTGTGCTGAGCTTTACAGGAGAACTACAGTAAGCTTGAGACAGAAATATTGGCCATATTTTTTAACTGTTACCAGTTTTGATGAAGAGTCTCTAAACTCAAAACAGTAACTCTGCTGTCTCTATGCCACACCTGCTGAGTTTCTCCAGCAATTTCTGTATATTTTTCAATTTGTTAAAATGTAAATAAAGCACTTATAGGAACTCCTGAAAGTCATGTAATTGTTTTCCTTAGAGAAGGTGGGAATAGAGATGTGGCAGACTCAAGAGTGAGATGATTTAACTAAGTACAACAGCTTTATGATTGTAGTTTAGACACCAAACACCCAGATGCCATGGTAGGCAAAATCCAAGAGGATAGAATAACACATGTTGGCTTCCATGAGAGCAGCAGAGTCCATGGAGACAAAGGCATTCACTTTCCAAGAAAATTAAAAGAAAGATAGGATTGGATCATTTTTGGCACCATTCTTAAACTCAAGATGACTCAAGGCATTTTACAACCAATAAGGCGCTTCTGAAGTGTAGTCACTATAGACTACGTATAGCAGCAAATTCAAAACAGAAGATCCCACAAACGGGTGTTAGGAATGACCAAATCATCTGCGCTTTTGCAAAGTGATATTGAAGGATTGATGCTGGCCAGGTATATAGCAGGAGTTGATTGAGTTTTTTTTAAATAGGGAACAAAAAAGTTTGATGATGGCAGAGCAACAGACATTGTCCATATCGACTTTTGCAATGTGTTCAACAAGATTCTGCATGGTAAACTGGTTATAATGATAAGATCACATGGAATCCAGGGGAAGCTAGCCAATTAGGTATAAAATTGGCTTGAAAGTAGGAGACAGAGAGTGATAGTGCAGGGTTATTTTGCAATCTAGAGGCCTATGACCTGCAGTGTGCCACAAAGATTGGGCCCACTTTTTTTTGTCATTTATCTTAATAATTTGGATGTGAATATAGAGGTACAGTTCATAAGTTTGCAGATGACATCAAAACAGGTAGTGTAGTGGACAGTGAAGAAGATTATCTCAGAATACAAAGGGACTATGATCAACTGGGCCAGTGGACTAAGAAATGACAGATGGAGTTTAATTCAGATAAATGTGATTTGTTGCATTTTGGTAAGACAGATCAGACAGTTAATGGGAAGGCTCTGGGGAGTGTTGCCAAACAGTGAAGCCTAAGGATTCAGCTGCACAGTTCCTTGAAAGTGGAGTTGCAGGTAGACAGGGTGGTGAAGAAGGCTTGCCTTCATTTGTAGAACATTGATTACAGGAATTGGGATGTCATGTTGCGGCTGTACATGAACATTGATGAGGCCACTTTTAAGATACTGTGTACAATTCTGGTTCCCCTTCTGCAGGAAGTATGTTGGTAAACCTGACAGGGGTCAGAAAGGATCTACAAGGATGTTGCTGGAATTCAAGGGTTTGCAACATAGGGAGAGGCTGAATAGGCTGGGGCTTTTTTCCCGTGGAGCATTAGAGACTGAGGAGTGACCTTATAGAGTTTTATAAAATCATGAGGGGCATAGGTAGAGTGAATAGCCAAGATGTTTTTTTCCAAGAGTGGGGGAATCCAAAACTAGAGGGTTGAAGGTGAGAAGGGAAAGACTTAAAAAGGACCTGAGGGGTAATTTATTAATGCAGAGTGTGTTGTATCTTTAGAATGAGCTGCCAGAACAAGTGGTGGTGACAAATGCAATAACAACATTTAAAAGACATCTGGATGGGTATATGAATAGAAAGGGTTAAAAGGGATATGAGCCCAATGCTGGCAAATGACACTAGGTCAGATTGGATATCTGGTTGGGGTGGATGAGTTGGATTGAACGGTCTGTTTCCATGCTGGCTGATGCTATGATAGAAACAGTGTAAGGAAACAGCAAGTGAATAATGTATAAACCTCTCTGAAAGATCAATAATTTATAACTATTGACATAAAAAAAATCCCTGATACATTGCACCAATGGAGCAATACTCAGAGGCACAAGTAATCATTTCTATTTAAATGATTAGCCACTTTTTGTGTTTTAACATTCTACTGAATTAGTGCAAATGCCACATACTCCTATAAATCCAACAAAAACATATGATCTTTTTTCACTGCATAGATTGTCATGTCACATTCATGTTCATGTTGTAATGACTTGCAAGAATTAATTTTTAAACATAAGTCTCTCAAGCTGAATATATCTGAATCTAATAAATAGGTATTTTGCTCCTTTCCCACATTTTGAGAATCAGTTACTCGTAAGCATCACCATGGTGATAGATGACGTTTAACTTGATTATAGCCAATCAGCATACTTAAATTCCCATATTGAATTATTCACTTTAATAATAGTTACTTAAACAAGATAGTTTAATTAATGTTGGCATTAAATTTTAAGTGTTAAATACAAACAGGTGTGTATGGCACACGATATCACTAATTATGAACAAAACCTGGGAAGGTACTGTCGAATGAGCAGCACTATTACAACTATATTCCAACAAGGAGTAAACACTTCAGAGCAAAAGGGAGAAAATTAGTGAGCTTAACTAAATCTAAGCTGGCTTACATGGTTTTCATACTGAGTAAATGCACTGAAACATTATAGACCCTACATGATATTTGTTATTTTATTTAATCATTAAATAGTTTTGAGGTCGTAACCATGCGTCATGAAAACATTGGAAAATTGAATGCAGTCATTAACAGGCCATTTTACCAAGCCTCATTTCCTCAAGGCATAGTAGTGTCGGGTAATGCTAACATACAAATTAGGAACAGGAGTAGGCACTCTGCCCCTCGAGTCTACTCTTCTACTCAGTAAGATCAGGACTGATCTGATCACGACCTCAACTTTACATTAGAGGCAGTATAGTGGCTCAGTGGTTAGCACTGCTGCCTCACAGCGCCAGGGACCTGGTTTCAATTCCAGCCTTGGGTGACTATCTGTGTGGGGTTTGCACATCCTCCCTGTGTCTTTGTGGGCTTACTCCGGGTGCTCTGATTTCTTCCCACAATCAAAAAATGTGTAGGTTAGATGGATTGAACATGCTAAATTATCCATTGTGTCCAGAGATGTGCAGTCTAGGTGGGTTAGCCATGGGATATGTGGGGTTACAGGTATAAAATAGGGGATGTGGGTCTGGATGGGATGATTTTCAGAGGGTCGATGTGGACTCCTTGGGCCAAATGGCTTGCCCTCACACTGTAGGAATTCTATGATTATCTCCTACTGTGATCAGTCTTTCATACCCCTTTCTTATCAAGATTACATCCGCCTCTGCTTAAAAATATTCAAGACTCAGTTTCAACTGCATTTTGATGAAGGTCATTCCAAACAGTCATGATCCTCCAAGAGACGAGTATTATTTGCATGGTTTCCATAAATGGACGACCTCTTATTTTAAAACAGTGACCCCTAGCCTAGATTCTGCCACAAAGGAAACCTCCTTTTCACATTCTCGCTGCCAACAGTCTGCAAGATTGTGCCTGTTTCAGACAAATTGACTCTTAACTCTTCTAAGCTCCAATAGAATCAAGCCAGTCCAACCTCTCCTTACAAGTAAACCTGTCCATTTCAGGTATTATCCCAGCAAACTTTCTTTGAATTGCTTCCAGTGCATTAACAATTAAATTCTAATTGTTAAAAACCAGCAGGCTTATTATAGCTCTTGGTATGGTTTCCTTAAATAAGATAACCAATACTGTGCACAATACTCCAATTGTGGTCTCAACAATGCCCTACAAAACTGGTGTTAATCTCTATGCCTTTTTATTAAATTTCGATTGTAATAAACAACAAAATTTTCATAGTTTTCCCTATTACTTGTTGTATGTACATACTAACTTACTGCGATTCATTAATTAGAACATCCAGTTCCCTCTGTACCTTGGAATTCTACAATCTCTCACCATTTACATAATATGCTTCCTTTTTACTCTTCTGGCCAAAATGGACCATTACACATTTTTTTCACATCACAGTGCACTTGCCAGATCTTTGTCCATTGACAATTTACTTACATCCCTTTGTAGCCTCCTTATATCCTCTTTACAACTTGCTTTTCTATCTATCTTTGTGTCATCAGCAAATTTAGCAACTGTACCTTTTGTCTCCTGTAACCAAGCCATTTATATAAATTGTAAAATGTACAGATGCTGCACTTATCCTTGTGGCTCAGCAATTGTTACCGACTGGCAACCTAAAAATGAATTTATACCTTCCCTCCTGTTTCATGTTAGCTAGATAATCTTTTCCCCATGCCAATATGTTGCCCTGGAACATGAGCATTTATTTTTCACAATAATATTGATGTGGCACCTAATCAAAAGCATTTTGGAAATCTCAGTACATTACATCAGCTGGTGTAATCCACAATATAGGTTATTTCATCAAAGAACTCCAGTTAATTATTTAAGCTTGATTTCCCTTCGAAAAAACCATTTGACTCTTCTGATTACCCTGAACTTTTCTCCTTGCACTACTTTAACACCTTAAACAATAATGTAAGAAATTTTCCCTGCAATAAATGTGAAGCTCACTGGCAGGTTATTTTCTGCTTATTACCTCTGTCCCTTTTTGAGCAAAGCAATTGTATTCACTATTTTCCAAATACAGGAATTTTCATTGCATCTGGGTAATTTGGAAATATTAAAACCTATGCATCAACTACCTGAATAATTGTGTCTTTTCAGAACCTAACATGAAGTCTTTCAGGACTTGAGATTTGTCAACCTCCAGTTCCAATAATTTTCACAGCATTATTTTCCCTCCTTATTGTAATGTTCTTGAGTTTATTGCTTTCTTCTATTTCCCATTTTATAATTATTTCTGTGATATTGCTGGAAGTACATACAGTGAAAAACTGAAGCAAAATACTTGCTCAATTCATCTTCCATATCCTTAATGTTAGGCTTATACCATAAAAATATAAGAGCAGAATTAGGCCATTTGGCCCATTGTGGCTGCTTTGCTATTCTATTATGAATGACATGTTTCTCAATCTAGTTTTCCTGCCTTCTCAGCCCTGTGACCCTTGATCCCCTTAGCAATCAAGAATTTGTCTTAAATACACACAATAATGTGGCCTCCACAGCCTTCTGTGGCAATGAATTTCACAGATTCACCACTCTCTGGCTGAAGAAGCTCCTCCTCATCTTAGTTTTAAAAGGTCTTCCCTTTACTCTGAGGATGTGCCATTAGGTCCAAGTCTCTTCGACTAGTGAAAACAACTTCTCTATGTCCACTCTATCCAAGCCTCTCAGTATTCTCTAAGTTTCAAACCTTCTAAACTCTGAGTATAGACTCAGAGTTTTCAACTGCTCCTCAAGTGATAAGCCCTTTGTCCCTGGGTTTATTCTTGTAAACCTCCTCTGGATCCTTTCCAATGCCAGCAAATTACTCCCTCAATACAGGGCCCAAAACGGCTCACAATATTCCAAAATCAGAAGTCACATGACACCAGATTGTAGTCCAACAGGTTTATTTGAAATCACAAGCCTATGGAGTACTGCTCCTTCATCAGGTGAAGTCAGGCACTTCACCTGTCAAAGGAGCAACTCTCTGAAAGCTTGTGACTTCAAATACACCTGTATTCTATCCGCCTTGAAATGAATGCTAACAATGCATTTGCCTTCCTAACTATCAACTGAGGTAAAAGAGAATTAGGACCAGGAATCCTAAAATTCTTTGTGCTTCAGATTTCCAAAGCCTTTCCCCATTTAGCAAATAGTCTATGCCTCTAATCTTCCTACCTTACAGTTTCCCACATTATATTCCATCAACCACTTCTTTACCTACTCTCTGTGCCTGTCCAAGTCCTTCTGCAGCCTCCCGCTTCCTCAACATGACCTGCCCCTTCACCTTTGTGTCATCTACAAATTTAGCAATAATGACGTTAGTTACTTTGGCCAGATCATTAATGTATCACATAAATAGTTAAAGTTCCAACTTGTTTCCCTGTGGAACTCCACTAGTCACTGGCTGCCATCCTGAAAAATCTTACCAAAATGTAAACTTCGCATTCATATTTACCAGGCTCACCATTAGATTTCACCTGCATTGGTGCAATGGTTTGCCTATTCTCTATCCTTGTGTGCTATATCATTATTACTGTCTCAGTTCATAATATTTTTAAGTTTTGTGTGGTCTGAAAGTTTGAAATTATACTGGACCATTGATATCTTCATGTCAGAAGAAACAAATTAAATATTTAAACATAAAGTTGCTAATTCTCTTTACAACATCTTTAAATTAGAAAATTATTTATCTTTATATTCATCTTAATTTCTCAGTTGTTAAGAACTTTTTTTCAAGTTCCTCATGATACAAATTGAATGCTATATCATTCATAGACAATGAACTGATATCAACATCATTGCTTAGCTGTTGGATATCATAAGTTTTATTGTAGAAATCATCAGTACAAATTACTTTTGTGTTGATGGAGCATACAGAATATTTACAAATTTGTGATATCCCCCTGTATTAGAATTTGATTAATGTTTCAGCTCCCTTCAGTCTGTAAAACAGACTATTTTAATATTTTTCAGTCTCCTTCACACTATCTTTATACTGCAATATCTGTACTTTACATTTTCTATGCACAAGTTGCTGACCAGTATAGTTACTGTCAAAATACGTCACTTTCTTGGCTCAGTGTTAGCATTCTTAACTCTAAGTCAGGAGATTATGGGTTCAAGTCTCCTTACAAACCTAAGCAAATAATGTAGATTGAAAACGTAAGACTGGAGGAGAATCATATTGTTGGATCGGTCATCTTTCTGATGAAGTGTAAAAGTTGTTACACTCAGCCCTTGGGTGAGGTTTCCTGGTTTGTTACAGATGAAGTATTCAAAATTGTTCCTGGCTGATAAAAGTGGAAGTGATTCCACCTCTTTATTCACACATTCATGCCCCCTTTATTGGTGGCAACAAGGTCAATTCAAAAATGGATCTTTCTCTCCCAGATCCAAATGAACTTCTCTTTTAAAAGGAGCTAAATTAACCAGGCATTCATGAGTTAATAAAGAATGAATTTATTAATTTCTAAACTTGAGAAGAACTTGTAAAGTAACATACATGCAAACACATAGGTTCAAAATAAGAGGTGTCCAAAAAAATGCATGTTTTAAAAAATGTTGACGTTTGTCTCTGAATTGTTTGCGATGAGTCGAAAGTTGAATATTTGAGGTATATGTCAGAATTCAATATACATTCTATAAATTATAATTCGTTTTGACTATGATTGAATTTCACTTGCAGGTTAGACAGTCCTGTTGCCATTCTGGTTCCCTTCTGTCTGGTCTTGTTGCTACCTTGCTGAATGCTATCAATGTGAGAAGAGTCTTATATGTAATACTGAGGTGATAAGGGGATAGTTCCTTGACTGTGACCATAACAGATACTAATACTTGAACTTAAACTAGTAGGAAAATGTTCACTCCACTAATATACTCCAGTAGAGTTGAAACTAGCTTATCCTTGCCCTATGTATTCTTCAAAGGGAAAACACAAAATTTGGCTTCAGTTTTATGATACTATCATAGGGGGTGGCTTGCTGCTGATCATGGATTTGTCAGATCCCCCATTATCTCTGTAATCACAAGAGATCACAATCTAGTCTATTTTTATTTGCTCTTCCCTGCCTTTGATGGACTGTTGTTTGAAGGCAGCTTCACATCCATATATGTGATATTCAATGTGATTCTCTCCAAACAGCCATTTATTTAACAACCGCACTAAATTTTTTAAAACATCAGCCTAGTACCAACTCTTTCTAAAAAAAATGCATTATGAAATGACAAGTTAAAAATGTCCACGGTACTATGGAGTAGTGGCCTGTGGTCATGAGAAACTAAAGCACCATTGCATTTTTCAATTGGTGGAGAAACTCAACTAGTCTGGCAGCATCTGTGGAGGGAGAAACAGAGTTTTATGTTTCAAGTCTGGTATGGCTCTTCTTCAGAACTGATACCAATTTGTTGTTGAATTGGTCACTCGTGAAATCAATCCTTGGTGAGGTATAACCTCAATGCCTTGATTCACCATTTTCAAAAGTAGATGGCGAGAACTTTCTTGGTGTGAACAGGCAAATTGATGTGGCATTGAGGGCTCCTGAGGCTATGTGGTAAGCTGTCTACCCTGAAAACAGTCCAAATTACAGATGAGGATGTGCTGGAGATCTTAAAAAACATAAAGGTAGATAAATTTCTGGACCTGATCAGTGTATCCTCAGGACATTGTGAGAAGCTAGGGAAGAAATTGCAGGGCCCCTAACAGAGATGCTTATATCATCTACAACCATGGGTGAGATCTCAGAAGACTGGTGGGTGGCTAATGTTGTGCCTTTACTTAAGAAAGGCTGTAAGGAGAAGCCTGGGACCTACAGATTAGGTTAGATTCCCAACAGTATGGAAGCAGGCCCTTAAGCCCAACAAGTCCGCACTGACCTTCCGAAGAGCAGCCCACTCCGACTCATTCCCCTACCCTATATTTACCCCAGACTAATGCACCTAACACTA
The DNA here is from genome assembly GCF_020745735.1 of Hemiscyllium ocellatum. Classification (NCBI taxonomy): domain Eukaryota; kingdom Metazoa; phylum Chordata; class Chondrichthyes; order Orectolobiformes; family Hemiscylliidae; genus Hemiscyllium; species Hemiscyllium ocellatum. Next base: position 84,767,763 of record NC_083411.1, on the reverse strand, counting down.
TGGCTAATTTAGCATTGACAATTCACCTGACCTTCACATAGAGTCATAGAGATGTACAGCATGGAGGGGATTCTAAGAGAGAGAAATTACGTGCGCTTGAAGAGGCTAGCATTGCTTAGGGATAGTCAGCATATCTTTGTCTGAGGGAAATCATGTCTCACAAATATGATTGACTATTTTAAGGATGTGACCAAGAAGATAGATGAGGGCAGAGTGTTACATGTTGTCTACATGAAATTTAGTAAAGCCTTCGACAAGGTTATGCATGGCAGACTGGTTAGTCAAGTTAGATCACATGGGATATAAAATTAGCTTGACAGTAGGAGATAGAGGGTGGTGGTGGAGGGTTCTTTTCTGACTGAAGGCCTATCACCAGTGGTGTTGCAGGAGATTGGTGCTGGGTCCACTGTTGTTTGTCATACATGTGAACGATTTGGATGAGAATATAGAAACATGGTTAGTAAGTTTGTAGATGACATCAAAATTAGTGGTATACTGAGCAGCAAAGAAGGTTATCAAAATTACAACAGGATTTTGATCAGCTGGGTGGATGTACTGAGAAGTGGCAGATGCAGTTTAATTTAGATAAATGCGAGGTGTATATTTGTAAGACGAACAAGGGCATGACTTACACAGTTAATAGTAGGGCCTTTTCCTTGCAGATAGACAGGGTGATAAGATGTTTGGCACACTTGCCTTCATTGCTCAGACCATTGACTATAGGAGTTGGGACATTATTATGCAATTGTACAGAGCGTTTGTGAGGCCACTTTTGGAGTACTGTGTACATTTCTGGTTGCCCTGCTATAGAAAGGATATAATTAAGTTGGAGAAGATGCAGAAAAGATATACAAGGATGTTCCCAGAACTGGAGGGTTTGAGTTATAAAGTGAGGCTGGTACTTATTCAATGGAGCAAACGAGAGGTGACCTTATAGAGGTTTATAAAATCACAAAGGCCATTGATTAGGTGAATAACAAAGGTCTTTTCCCTGGAGTAGGAGAGTTCAAAATGAGAAGACATAATTTTAAGGTGAGAGAAGAAAGATTTAAAAGGTACTTGTGGGAAAGCAATTTCACACAGAGGGTGATTTGTATCTACCATGAACTGCCAGAGGAACTGATAGATGCAGGTACAGTTACAACATTTAGAAGACATTTGGACAGGTATGTGAATAGGAAAGTTTTTCAGAGCTATGGGTCAAACACAGGAAAATGGGATTAGTTTAATTTGGGACACTTGGTTGGCATGGATGAATTGGACCTGTTTCCTTGTTGTATGACTCTATCTAATGACACCTCAGTTATGAATTCACCATTTTGTTTTTCTTGGCTGTTCACTGTACTGCAACTCTGCCAGTTTTGCGGTAAAGAACATTCTATATTTTGAATCATGTTGAGTATCTCAGTGATTTCTCAGTCTTTATAGTGCTGTTGTGCATTAACTTCCCTTTACTTTTAGTTGGATAACTATGGTCCCTGGAGTTGAGTAGGGGATCACCTGACTGTTTCTGAATTCAGCATTTTAATGTACCTGAGAGGACTGATGCACCTCCACCCAGTCAAGTTTAAAATTCATTTAGTGACTATTTACTTTTGTTTCAGCACTCCACTATATCCCTGTTGATTCTGTTATTTCTCATATTTGTTATCTTAGATATCACTTTTTCTTATGGATTTTCCTTCAGTTTGGGAGGTCAAAATCTTTTTAACAAGATAGACTATCTGACAACATCCAATCTTCCTGCAGGCATTCTGCATTCTGGGCTGGAAAATCTTATTATGGATACAGCCTCTGTCCTCCAAAGTGAGATCACTGCAGAGAAGCATATGTTGCCCTTTCTTCATGCTTGCCTGATCTTAGCTTTGTTGTCCTTTCACGTGTTGTACTGCCTCAATTTTTTTCTATAAAATCTCTCTCTCTCTCACATTTGGAATAAAGTCTCTGTTCTTTTTCCTTCCTTTAACAAGTCTCACACATTGCATCATTTTCGCTAAAGTTAAATCTTCCCCTAGACTGTAAAAATTCAGTAAGGCTCCTTCCAAAACTCTACCCATGATGTGCCCTGTAAACATTTTTAGTTTTTAAAAAAAATTCATTAAGCAGGTCATCTTTAAATGTCCCAAATTTTCAGTTATCTGCGAAGTAAAATAGGTCATTGATAAATGGGTTTATGCTCTCCCTGGGCTTTGCTTCTGCTTATTAAATTTTAATTTCATTATATTCACCAAACGTTGAAATATCATTAAATGTTCCACTAACTTCTTCATAAACAGCAATTACTTAAATTACCCCCGCCTCCCTAAAATCTTATTTGCAATATTGCTGAGTGCAGAGTAGTGTACCAAACTGGTCCTTTTGAGATTTGGCTGTTTATTTTGAAATGTACCTGAATGTAATTAATTACTTTTACTTCAGAAACCACATCACTGCTACTTCTTGACTTGTCATGGGTCTCCCACATATTCAAAAGATTCTTGTAGCAGTGGAATGTATACCATGGCTTTCCCTCATCAGAGATTGCTTCCTGCTCGGTTTCATTTTCATTTCAGTAAATGCTGGGCTGCTGGCTGCTCCTCAGCCTCTGGATTATGCCTTTAATGATTTTTCACCTGCTTTGTCCTGCTGCTCAGGTTGTAGAAGCTTCTCCTGCTGATCTGTCCTACTGTTGAGTCGAGATAATAATGACATTGAAGGATAAGATGACAATTCAGGAAAATATTATTGAGGGAGATGATCAACCATGACCTGGAACGGTGGAGCAAGAGCAGGGAACTATTCATGTTCCTTCATCCTACCTTCCTCCCACTTATCTTCATCTACAAGAGCAACCACTCTTAGTACTGGACTCATCATAGGAGGAAACATCCTTTCCATGTCCACATCACCAAGACCAATCAGAATCCTATAGACAGCAACCAAATCACCCCACACTTTTTAAACTCCCAGTGAAAATAAGCCCGGTATATCTAATCTTTCCTCAGAAGACAACATGCTCTGTGCAAGCATCAATCAGATAAACCTCCTTTGAAATATATTCACTGCTTTGCACTCTTCCTTAAGTAAGGAGACCAAACTGCACACAATATTCGAGATGAGGTCTCACCAATACCTTGTACAACTGAAGCGTAAACACCTTGTAGTTTTGTTCACTTCCTTTTGGTGATGAAATGTAGATGTCCATTGCTTTCTTAATCACTTGCTGTATCTTGATACCAATGTTTTGTGACTCATGCATGAGAACACTGAAATCCCTTTGCACCTTGGGATTCTGCAGTCTTTCTTTATTATTTTGCAAGTGCAGCAGGTAACAGAGGAATTGCTCAAAATTCCTTGAATATTGTTGGGTGCTCGGGGATGCCAATCACCATTAGGAAGCCACTGGATTGGGAGAACAGAGTGCAGGCTCACAATCTATATGAGCCTGTACCCGTTGGCCTGTGTTGTTGAATGTTGGGACAGTGGGAATAGGTTTGGAATCCTAAAATTGGTTGCAGACCATGATTTTTCTCACTTACACACAGAGAAAATCCAGTCTAAGGTTCTCTTTCTGTGAGCTGATTCTTACATTATTTTTTAAGCCATATTTGAGTTGTGTGAGATGTTTGAAGGGATTTCCTCCATGCGGTCTAGTGTTCACTTTGAGGGATGCAGTAGCCCTTATTGGCCAGAAGCTACAGCAGTGCAGAGAAGCATGGAACCATCTGTTGACCTCCCTGGACAGCTTGGCAACTGCCAGACTGTAGGATCTAATGGAGAAGCGTGCATTCTACACCCCATCAAGCCCACTCCCATGTGCCCTCAGAACAAAGGGCAGAGGGACAGGGAGCCTGACACACACTCCAGATGCCCCTTCCTCATCAAAATTGCCCTGGACTGATTTAGAACTTTAAGCACAAATTTCATAACAGTTCAATACATTTAATCTTTATTTTTGTTCAATTCAGATGTTGATATACAAGTTCAGGAGATTTCACAATTTATAGTGACCATATGCTGTATCATTGTGTGTATTTTTCAGAAGAAAGTTGGGTGGAATCTGGAACAAAGATGTCCCCTCTTTAAGGTTTATGTGTGATTGTTACAAAATACTATCATCGTTTCTTGGATTATGGACTAAATTATGTTTTAAACCAAGAATTATGATCCCAGTCAATGCTACTAACAGACAAATCAGGTCACAAACTAAAATGTGGTTTGATAGATATTATTTTGTTTTATTTCATATGATATTTTTGCACTGAAACATAGGCGTTTTATGCTGCAGATTTGGTTTTAAGGAAAAAAATCAGAAGTTTATTACAAAAAGGAAATTAAGAAAGAACGGAACAAACCAAACTATTTATACATAACACAATTTCAAAGACCAGTAAGGTATTCGACAAGGTTCCCCACAGGAGACTGATTAGCAAGGTTAGATCTCACGGAATACAGTGAGAACTAACGATTTGGATACAGAACTGGCTCAAAGTTAGAAGACAGAGGGTGATGGTGGAGGATTGTTTTTCAGACTGGAGGCCTGTGACCAGTGGAGTGCCACAAGGATTGGTGCTGGGTTTTCTACTTTTTGTCATTTATATAAATGATTGGATGTGAGCATAAGAGGTACAGTTAGTAAGTTTGCAGATTACACCAAAATTGGAGGGGTAGTGGACAGCAAAAAGGGTTACCTCAGATTACAACAAGTTCTTGACCAGATGGGCCAATGGGCTGAGAAGTGGCAGATGGAGTTAATTCAGATAAATGCGAGGTGCTGCATTTTGGGAAAGCAAATCTTTGCAGGACTCATACATTTAATGGTAAGGTCCTAGGGGGTGTTGCTGAACAAAGAGACCTTGGAGTGCAGGTTCATAGGTCCTTGAAAGTGGAGTCGCAGGTTGATAGGATAGTGAAGAAGGCGTTTGGTATCCTTTCCTTTATTGGTCAGAGTATTGAGTACAGGCGTTGGGAGGTCATGTTGCGGCTGTACAGGACATTGGTTAGACCACTGTTGGAATATTGAGTGCAATTCTGGTCTCCTTCCCATTGGAAAGATGTTGTGAAACTTGAAAGGGTTCAGAAAAGATTTATAAGCATGTTTCCAGGGTTGGAGAATTTGAGCTATAGGGAGAGGCTGAACAGGCTGGGGCTGTTTTCCCTGGAGCATCAGAGGCTGAAGGGTGACCTTATAGAGGTTTACAAAATTATGAGGGGCATGGATTGGGTAAATAGACAAAGTCTTTTCCCTGGGGTCGGGGAGTCCAGAACTAGAGGGCATAGGTTTAGGGTGAGAGGGGAAAGATATAAAAGAGAGCACAGGCGCAACATTTTCACACAGAGGGTGGTATGTGTATGGAAGGAGCTGCCAGAGGAAGTGGTGGAGGCTGGTACAATTGCAACATTTAAGAGGCATTTGGATGGGGTATATGAATAGGAAGGGTTTGGAGGGATATGGGCCGGGTGCTGGCAGGTGGGACTAGACTGGGTTGGGATATCTGGTCGGCATGGACAGGTTGGATTGAAAGGTCTGTTTCCATGATGTACATCTCTATGACTCTATGACACAACAATATAAAATCCAATCTATTTCTGACATCATCACTTTGCAGTGCACAAATACCAAAAGGTTTCCTTCTCCATCAAATCTATAGCTTTGTTTTGGCTGTTTCTTTCGATGTCTGGTCTTGAGAGCTCGATAGCCTCTTCCTTGATTATTCACAAACTGAGCTTAAATCTTCTGAGCTGTAAATAACCCTTTCAAGTTTCTAATCCAACACTTCTGATTTGGAATTCTCAAACTAAAATCTTTGAACTGTGGTAACCTATTTCCTGACTGTTCTGGCTTAACTCCTTTCTCCAGGGAAAAAAAAACATCTACTTCCACTCAACATTTGAAGTAACAACTGTCCAGTCTATGTTTTCTTTCAGAATAAAAATCATTTCTTGATTTTTTTTAACCAAAAGCAAGCTACTGATATTCAATATTTGTTCTCATTTGTCATAAAACTCTCCCAATATAAACACATTCCTCGTATCACTCCAGGAGGGTCCCAGTCAGTCGCACTCTTACATATTCTGGTCTACAAACCTGGTTTCAAAAAATAGTGACAACTTCATTATATGAGAAAAATCCAAATGCCAGCAGTTCAAAATTGAAACTCTTAAAATAAATCTCACATTCCACAACATGTGAAGAAGAACAGAAGATGAGGTTGTAGCTTTAAAAATGAATTACTGGAACTCATTATGAGTTGTATGTATGGCGTTACCATATTCAAGCAGTGGGGAAAATTGCTGGACATGTTGGCTCCATGTATACATATTTAGGGGAGCTTTGCCCAGGTGTAGTCGTTCGACTGGCTTTTCAATTGACCAGTTGTTCCTGGTGATTTGGGAATAAGTGCAAGATGATTTATCAGGAATAGAGAAGTCGATGGAGAACTTTGAAAAAATGTTAAACTATTATGAGTGGAAGTACTCTCTGGTAGAAAAGGAGACTTTGGGATTATTTTTGATTTTTCAACATTTCAAAGACTTTCTGACAGGGATACAATGAGATATTAATCTATACTCACTGTAATCGGTTATTACTAATTAAAAATAATAAAACCTGAAATGCAATACTATTCAGATGGAATTCACCCGGTGCAATCATTCAATATAAAAAATGTTTATGTTGCTGGTGAAAATAATATGAAAACAGATGCATTGATTGGAATGTGAAAATGATGGAATAAAACGATAGTGATTTTATGAGATTTGTATAAGAGATGAAGCATATAAGCCTTATGTTTTGTTGTCTATGTGCCATAAACTTTATAATGAAATGTCTTTTTGAAATTGTGGCTTAACTCTCATGAGGTTGGAAGTGTAGAAAGCCCACTTTCATTCTCTACTGGATTGTAATCCAAAATAAGGGGAAAAATACTGCTTTAGACTAAAGAAATTGTGGAAGATTTTGCAGGGTTAATAGATTACATTATGGGTTGTACAATGTTGCCTTAATCAAGCTGTGGAAAAGAAGGTATTCAGGGCAGTTTTGCTCAGAAACTGCCCTTTGACCAGTTTTCCATTTGACTAATTGTATGGGTTTAAGACAGCTCAGCGTAGTAACAATCTCTTGGTTCCTGGGAAAATAGAGCAGAAGTATCCAGTCTGTGATGAAGAAAGCACTTAAGTCTTTTTCCCCCTGTTGTGTTGGCAAGTAGCAGAAAATCTTTTTGTAAATGATTTCACTCAATACTTACAAGGAAACTGATCACTGCAAATTCCTCAATTGAGATGAGGAGAAGAAACAGCATCATCAGAGACTGAAAGGGTAAATCCTCAGTCAGTGAATAAAAAACTGACAATTGGCCTACTCATAATCTTGTGTCCTCAAAGAGTCCTCATCAAAGAAATTGAAAGCAATTGACAATTGAAACCTCAACAGCATCTATAATCTGAATTGGTGCTTGAGTAGTGCTTCTCTGACATGTTGTTCCTTCCAACCCCCAAAATATTTGTCTTGTCTTTTTTGTGTCTGTTTGTATGTGTATGGGAATTTTTAAAAAAAGTTTAGTTATTGATTTATAATTTTAACAATTTATATTTCTTCCTTCATATTGGGTAAGAATAGTTTGGATACAGTAAGTAGTTATTTTCTTGTTATGACAAAAATGCAGTGTGCATTTTTTTTTAACCTGAATTAGGCAGTTAGGTAAAACAGAACAACTTACTAGATTTTAACCTACTGCGAATCCTCTTACAAGGATGCCTTCCTTGAAGAAGCTCTCTTCCTCCCTCTACAAGGATTTCAGTGAGTCCCTCTCTCACTGCACCCCCCAGGTCATCTCCTCACCCTCACCTTGACCTCCTTCCACCTATCCCACCTCCATCGCCCCTCCCCCTAGTCCCTCCTCCCTACCTTTTATCTTAGCCTGCTTGGCTCTCTCTCTCTTATTCCTGATGAAGGGCTTATGCTCGAAATGTCGAATTCTCTATTCCTGAGATGCTGCCTGGCCTGCTGTGCTTTGACCAGCAACACATTTGCAGCTGTGATCTCCAGCATCTGCAGACCTCATTTTTTACTCAACTTACTAGTTTAATCAGATTTGCACAACTAGGTGGAATACTTACTTTGCATGATAATCTATCCTATTTACAGAATGATATGTTTTCTACAATCTCTATTGTCAATTTCTGAATCTCTATCTGGACAAAATTGATAGGTGCGAAACAATTTAAGCATTTGTTAATGATATATAATTTCCAGTTTGATTGACAATATAAAATAATAAAAATGATTTCTGAATAGGTTTCTTTTTCTTAGCATTTCAACATTTGCCATTGTTTTTAATAACTCATTGATTCTATATATACACTGCATATTTGATAAATGAGCACAAAAGAGTCATTAAGATGGAATGAGGGTATGGGGGTTAAATGAGTGAATGGGTAAATATTAGAGGATCCACATGCTTTTAATACCCAGTTGAAGATACAGACAACCTTTGTAGGTCCTCCAACTAATCTGTTTGAACATATATGCCAGCCCCTGTCGCTGGCTACAAACTGTTTCGGGTGTCAATGAGCATGAGTCTATTTCATCCCCATCTCTCTGGAGTGAGATTGGGTAGAATAGGGTTTGGTTAGTCTTTGGTTGATTCAAGCTAACTGCTTTGGCAGCAAAAATCTAACTGTTTCTAGGTTAACAGTAAGCACTCATGCTTCATTTCTGATTGCATAATCAAGCCTTTATAATCTGTTGTGCGTGCTTCATGAAGATGCTTTCATTTCAAGTTATTGATACTTTGTTCCTTGTAATTTGTAGTCAACATGCTGAATTTCTGTGGAATTTGTTGTGAAACTGATTTTTTTACAAACCTAATTTAACACATCATAACGTCTATGTTAAATATTAGATACTGTCCCATTTGAACACAAAGATGACCAAATATCCTTGTATTTCAGGAGTAGCTGTACTTGAAGGCCCAATGTATGCAGTTGGTGGACATGATGGTTGGAGCTACCTTAACACAGTAGAAAGGTGGGACCCACAAGCTCGTCAGTGGAACTACGTTGCGAGCATGTCAACTCCAAGAAGCACGGTAGGAGTTGCAGCATTAAATGGCAAGTAAGTAGTTACAGATTGACTGTATTACAGACTTGCAATGACACAAAAAAACCCAGCCACACAAAAAAAACTGTTCAATAATGCAGTTTTAAACTAAGCTCACAAAATGTACTTATTAATGATACAATAGCCTGTATTTGCAACCAATTGTGGCATTTCAGATCAAAAAATGCAGATTTTAAAGTACCACAAGTATCTAGAGACATCTATGGCATGAGTTTTCCCTTTCTTGATATTAGTATTTGAACCTGGTACTGAATCTATAGAATCTCTAAGGATTCAGCAATAGAATGGCATTAGGCAGAGTAAATAGCCAATCACTGAAGAATTCTCACAGATAGAAAACAAGATTGTATGCTCCAATCAAACCTTGAGAAGTTCGTGATGGTTCCGCACAGGATACAGTACCACAACAACCCCAGTGTTATGTGGGATGAAATGGCTCCACTACCTTTATTCACCCACTCCTTTGGGTGGTTGCAACAAGGTTAATTTATAAAGGATCCCTTCCCGAATGAATCCCATTCTCCGAGACCCAAAATTAACTTATGTTTTAAAAAGGAGTGAATTCAATCAGGCTTTCTTGAGTTAATTTAACAAAGTTAAGTTTATTAAACTAGAATATCATTCACTGACACATGCAATCAGGTACAGAAGTATGGGGTACAGGGACAAGTTTACAATGTCACCTCTCATGGTGCCATCTTAGGTACACAGTACCTAGATGAAAATCTTTGATACAAAAAGAGGAATAAAAAATGTGCATTACCTTACAGTGATTCATAGTATTTTGGGTAGAAACAAGACATAGTTAAAAAAATAAACATTATATAGTCAGCTAACCAAAGTACAGATATATATCGCAGTAGATCAGCGAGGGGGTTCCAAACGAGGTCTGACTAGCCTCAAGCCGCTGAGCGCCTGTGCCAGACCACATACCAACAACTGTCCCTGCTCTACTCTAACCCTCCAGCCCACTTCACTCCAGCTCTCAACTGCTCCAAGGTATTTTTCTTATCAGAAAAAAAGTAAATCTTAGAGAAAGAGAGAGGAAGAAAAGAAGTGAAAACAACCGAGGAGCCCAAACACTGCAGACTCTGCCACTGCCATCTTGAATTAATTACTAAATGTGAGAAGCATCAGTAATGTAACACTCATATGTACATATTAGAAATAAGACAAGGCTAAAAAGATCAAAATTTTAAAAAACACAAATACCAGTCTCTTGAATTGTTCACAAATATTGAATATTTGAATTTTATGGCTACTGCAGTGAAGGTTACTGGTAGGATTGACATTGGTAGACAAAGAGCTTCATGATCTTTACTTTTGCAGACTGTTTGAGATTCAGTCGGGTGATGCCCTTTGACTGTGATTCAAGTCCAGCATTCAGAGTGAGAACGATTCTTTGTTGTCGTCTTTCCTTTTTGACTCAAAGTTTACCTGCAACACAAAGGTAACCAGGGAATAATTCTTTGATTGTGACCTTCACAGCATACTACTGCACAAATTTACACTGGTAGATGCAAGAGCAGTCAGTCCCACCAATTGATTTCAGTGGAGTTGGTACTGCTTTTTAAACATTGTCCTTATGTATTCTTGGAAGGTAAAACAGACATGTCTGTGAAGATGGCCTTGTGCTGATAGAGAAGAGAACTTATCCCCTTTATTCTCCTTTCTTAAGCTTCTCCTTGTTTGACATGTCCCTGACAATTTACCTGTAACACATTGCATGTCCGTCACACAGGATTTTGCCAGACAATCTCTGAATATAACTCCACAGGATTTTTTTGCCGAAACCTCTTATTTCTAAAATGCGTTGTTTTTAATCAAAGTTTTTTTAAAAAATGTATAAAGTATTTCAGGTTTTCTTCCATTGTCATAACAATTAGAATACTATTAAAAACTAAATTAAACCTTAACAGTGTAATACTTTTCAGGAACCTTAAACAACAATATTATAAAATAAATTCTCATCAGTTCATTGATTTCTAAATACTGCTGTCAGCAAGAACACCAACAGAAAAACATAAAGAGGAGAAGGAGGGAATCGTAAAGGTGGATTTTTACATTCAACCAAATATGTGAAGATACCAATGTTGCTACTAGTGTCACAGAGTAATAATGATGAACTGATTTTGCAATCTCAGAATCCAAGCATTAAGCATTTCGCTGCAGGAAACAGAAAGCATGAGTTCAGTTTACATTAAGCCATTAATATTCCATCTTCCAATTTGAGGAAAGTTTGCAAAAGTGCTGACAATCTGAAAGAAGCAATGCTGAAAGTACATGGCAGGTCAGTCAGCAGCTGAAATGTTACAGTATTAGTTTGTGTTCAGACCCTTCCACTGGGCTCAAAAGAGAAAATCTCCATTATAGGGACTGAACAACACAAAAGGGTGAGGAACAGTAAGTAGACTTCACGTTCTCGAAGATAGTGGAAGAGGGGTGATCTAGAAAGATCATCTTTGGAGCCAGCAAAAAGAAATTTAAACATTGAAATTACTAAGTAAGGCAATATAAAAACAAGCTGGCTAATAGCTCAAGGCTGCCTTTGTGCATGGTTAGCATTATTTCCAAATTTCTCCTTAGAGGAACAAATGCACACAACTCCTATTGAGGGAATATTCACCCACACAAATAATTTTAATATTTAGCTTACTACTCATTTGAAGACATGCTATAAGTCTATGGTGAGCAGTTCAACACATCCAAATGGTATCTTTCCAGGCACCCAGTGAACAGGAAAATAACAACTTTAAAAAAGTAACTTTGAAATGCAAGTGGATGGGAGGAAAACAGGTAGACAGAGCCAAATTCGATGTTCTGCAGGCTGCCAGAGAAGAATAATGAACAGTTTTGAAGTATGTTAACAGCTTCATTGTAGTGTGTAGATCAATGATTGAAAAGGCACTGCAGGAGGGGGAGGAAGATTTGATGTTGTGAGTTGCAGCGAGATCAGGATTACAACACAATCATCAAAGAAGTCAAAGTAATAGAGTCGTAACAAAGAATATTCCACATCCTACAAAACAAAAATTGGCACAACTGGGAGCTACTCTGTTTTCTGTCCTGTAATTGGAAATTCAATTTCAAAAGCAGGTGCAAGGTTTGAATGAATCTGGCTCATCCTTTCATGAAATGTTTTATTTCATTCCAGGCCCTGAACGGAATAAAATATTAAATAGCCCTAATAGTCTGATGTTAACTTTGCATAATGCAGTATATTTTTAATTTGCCCCTCTGACAGGTTCACACAGCTCTGTTCTTAATCTATGCAATATTTGTTCATTTGATATTGGAACGTTTGGCATGCTGTGTATCTATGTGGACACATGATTGAATCCATTGTGACCTGCGCAATGCATCTAAACAACCTCAATGTCAAGTAGCTCAGCTTATTCAGTGAGCTGTTGAATCAGATAAATTAAACATGGTTTTGCAATTTCAGTCCCTGCTCTGTGCTTCGTGAACTGATCCCAGTTCAGATGTAAGATGCATCCCAGTGTTCCGAAAAGGAAAGTTGGCCAGTTTACTTATCTACAAATTACTTTTTTCAAAAGTATGTATTCAGTGATAAGATGCAAGCATTGCTGACTCGTCAGCACTTATTACCCACCCCAATTGCCTTGAGATGGTGATAGTAACAACTGAATGACTTGTAAGGTCATTTCAGAAGGCTGTGCAGAAAACCATCATGTTTATGCTCAGTCTTGTCATAGGTCACAAGATAAGGACCAATTTTGTCCACAAAAGACATGAATAAATCAAATAAATTTTACCACAAACCATTTGTTCATAACCAATTCTAATATAATCAATACCTGCTTAATTGGAGAACAAATGTTCCTTTTTCTTATTGATTTGTTTAATTTCTTAAATGCATGTTTCCACACAGCCTTGGTAGAATTTTAATTCATGTCAGTGAATGATTTTCTGGCGATGCCTCAATGATGTGTGTCTCCATCTAACCTACTTCCTGAAATAGACCATTTAGATAAGGTATCACAGTATGACTGTTCCTAATATAACCAAAGGAAACAAGGAATTAGCTGGTGCCAAACAGGAAATGAGAAAAGTTGGTGAACCATAAAAGAGATACGAAGCAAAGGCTGTCACCCTCAAGATATTTAAAGAAAAACAGTAATGGGCATTAACATCACTTGTTACTACCAAATTTGTAGTTACTCTATTCTTAAATTCCATCAAGATCAATCACATTAAATGGAATAAGTAACTTTAGGAATATATTATTATTCCTAAAGTCTGCCTTTTAATCTTGTCCATTGTTCTTTAGGGAAAGAACAAAATTGAACAGCAGTTAATAGTGTAGACATATCAATTGGAATTTAATTACTGGTAATGAGAACATAAATCCCTATAGTATTGTGAGAGACAGTGCAATTTTATTGATTTAATCCATTTTGACATCTCATGAATCCTTCAAAAGAAAATCACTTTTTCTTGCAAAGTCATCATTTTAATGAAATAATTTATGTACCTTCTTGAAACAAATTACTATTTCCCATCCTCCTTTTCTCTTGTAATAACTTAACATGGCAGGAGGCCTACTCGTCTGAAGTGATATTGGACCAACCCAGCTTTTTGTATTTATGTTTCTTCCATTGGAGTTGAACTGTCCTGGATTTGCATATAGCTACACAACCTTGTCCACTCATTCCCAAGTTTTCTCCCATCTTCCTCGGAGGTGTTTACAAGTGCTTGGCAATAGTTTCTAGGGTTTTGAAGTCCTTTAATAACTCAGTAAAATTGCTGCTTTTCATAGATCAAAATGACAATGAATGCCTTCTTTAGGGTGGTAGGTATTACAATCACGTCTTCACGTGAAAACAACAATAAGTCAGAAAACTATTTGAGATGTACTCTTGTAAAAGGGGTGATACAATTGTAATAGTCATACAATAACGTTTTACCATATCAGCGATAATTCATTTACTCAGCATAGATTGAAAATCAGAAGTGGGACATTCCTATTAATGGAGACATATTCACATTTGCAAATTACAGATAACAAATTTGAGAACTTTTCCAGTGCATTGGCAATATGAAGCTAGTTCTCCATGGCTGCACTAGCTAATGCAGGGGTCCAACTAAATTGAGGTTCTCTCCTTATTTTGTGAAATTCCAAATGTGACTGTTGTGTTTTTCAGGCTGTATGCTGTGGGTGGGCGAGATGGCAGCTCCTGCCTACGATCAATGGAGTGTTTCGATCCTCACACCAATAAATGGAGCATGTGTGCACCAATGTCCAAGAGAAGGGGTGGTGTGGGAGTTGCCACATGCAATGGCTTTCTTTATGCAGTGGGAGGACATGACGCCCCTGCCTCAAATCACTGCTCCAGGCTGTCAGACTGTGTGGAACGGTAAGCATGAACAATTGTGCTTTCTTGTTCCTTTTAGCCAACTCATTTCCAGGCCTGGAAGTAGACTCATACTACATGAAATGTTCCCGAATGCCATTGAACGAGCTCAAGAATTGTGAAATTAGATAAATTGTTAATGGCAAAAATAAAAATTGTACAATTTGAGTATAATTTAAAAGAAAACTAACATTTGATTGTATTACTTTAAGAGAGACACTAAACCATGATATTTTAGTAAGTCAGCATAAGGAATGATCATCCAGCTCCATGTCTACACCTATGTAAGTTCCACTTCTCAACCATCTACTCATAATGAGTTCCTAGCTGTTCCACTGTAGTCTTAACATTTGTCTTGCTTAAAGATTTATCCATTTTGAATTTAATTGTTGTGACTAAAATTAGGTCCAATGTATGACATATTCAATCAGCTGTTTTTAAAAAGTTTCTTTTCAACCTAATCTCCAAACACCGGTACCAACATAATTCTGTGTATGGAATTTTTCTGGCATCTCAGCAATGTCGCCAAAGGTAAGAAATTTGGGAGAATACAGCAAAGTAAGAATCAGGTTTGTGACATTGAGAGAAAATGTGACATTGAGAGAAAATATCCCATTACCCCCTCAAGGTTTCAATAGCAAAATTAAAATCTTACTCATGAGTGGTTTATTAGTATACGGTGATATATTACTATTACCAAACCTGGTCTCATAAATAGGCACTGGTAAGAAACTAGGTAGTGCCAAGTCCTGACTTGAATGTCAGAGTAGTAACCTGGTAGGCCAGCTTATTGGCATCTTCTTTGCACTCCATGTTGACCAACATTTCAGGGCATGCTCCATGAGCAGTTTCTCCCTTAACCCCAGCCCACTCATGAAGGTTGGCATCAGCTTTATCATGTTATTGCACATGTCAAACTAACTTGTAATAGTTACCCACTATGATATCACACTTTGGAGCTCAATAACCCCATACCTTGCAACGTGGCTGCCAGGTCATGGTGTGTGCAGAGACAGGCACCCAGAGTATGCATCAAAACAGGATGCATGTAGGGGCCTTCGCTTGCTTTCCCAGAGTCACTCACTTTGCACACACTTGGATCTTTACAGCATTACTGCCTTGTCTTGCCCATTAGCTCAAATGAAAAGCCAAGCAGCTTGCCAGCACTACCCAGTAAATGGGGCACATGCTGCTATATGGCTACATCTGCACCATGTGACAGAAGCTTACATGCAACCAGTTTACATGTGCTTCAACTGAAAGTTGAAAGAGGGGAAGAGAAAGGGGATGGGGTAACGATTTTGGGGGTGGGGGTGGGGGTGGTAAGTAGGTCCTCCTTCCATACAAGGGCATTTTCTCATTTCACTTCAGGGGTTCACCACAGTTTTACAAGTCGGATAAATTAGTCAGGGGATTGCTGGTAAATCAATTAGAAAGTTGCACAGAAATAAGACTGACCAAGGTGGTTACTTCATGCCAGGCAGGCAATTCCAAATGCCATGGTCTCCTTCAGTGGTTCATGGAATTTTCTTCATAGAATCCCTACAATGTGGAATAGGACATTTGGCCCAACAAGTCCACACCAATCCTCTGAAGAGAATTTCACCCAGACCCATTCCCCTATCCTATTAGTTTACATTTCCCCTGATTAATGTACCTAACCTACACATCCCTGAACACTATGTGCAATTTAGCATGGCTAATTCACCTAACCTGCACGTTTTTGGACTGTGGGAGGAAACCAAAGCACGTGGCAGAAATCCACACAAACACAAGGAGAATGTGCAAACTCTACATGGAAGTTGCCCAAGGCTGGAATCGAACTGGGGTCCCTGGTGCTGTGAAATAGCGGTGCTGTGAAATAGCAGTGCTAACCACGGAGCCATCATGCTGCCTCTTTGTGGGGAAAGAGGATGATCCTCCTCTTCACTATGTATTCTACTAGGGCATCGATGTTCTCGTCAGCAAAGTTTTCTCAGCCATGTTTTCTGGAATAACACAGCAGCACACTGAAGGTAGGCAGTTCCTGGTTTGCATCATTTTGAAATAGTATGTAGCTTGGGGCTAATTATGATCACCATGACATGAATCTGCAGTCCTGCCACATCCAGTCAATAAAGGTGGTGACAATGAATCAACTCAACAGATCCAATAATTTCTTCATGCACAATAATGAAGGAGCCTAGAACATCAGTAAGCAGATAAAACTGAAGCACTGTAATAATTCTTCAGCTGGAGGGTTTGGGTGGATGCTACATTGTGGCCTGCTCCTGAAATCCTGGATGTTAAGAATGCCAGTCTTCAGCCAAATTGATTCACTCCCCATAAGATATGCTGAAGGCATTGAGTACTGCAATGGCTATTGACCCTAGCTGTATTAAGCCAATAGTACTGAAGACATTTGCTCCACAACTTGCCATATCCCTAGCCAAGCTGTTTCAGTATAGCTACAGTTTGGCATCTATCCGACAATGTGGAAAATTGCCCAGGTATGTCCTGTACATAAAAAGCAAGACAATTCCAATCTGGCTAATTACCACCCAATGGTTTATTCTTGATCGTCAGTGAAGTGATGGAAGGTATTCTCAACAATGCTATCAAGTACTGTTCAGCAATGACCTTCTCACTGACACTTAGTTTGAGTTCTGCTAGGACCACACATCACCTGTCCTCATTACAACAAAAACGCTGAATAATGAGGCTGAGGTGACCTAGGATTGTGCCCTAAGCCCAACCATCTTCAGCTGTTTCTTCAATGACCTTTTCTCCATGATAAATCCAGATGTGTGGACATTTGCTAATGATTGCAGTGTTCAACACAACTCATGACTTCTCAAATACTCAAGATGTCCAATACTGAATGCTGCAAGACCCGGAAAATATCTAGGTTTAGGGTGTCAATTAAAGCAAAACTTGTTTCACAGGAGTGCCAGGGAACAACCATCCCCCACTATTAACATCCAGGGGCTACCGTTGACTAGAAACTACTCTGACTCCAAAAGAGGTCAGAGGTAATTCATCTTATAACTCACTCACCTCCTTATTTTCTAAAGCTTGTACATCATCTACAATACACAAGTCAAGAATGTGATGGTATTCCTCCCACTTGATGAGATGAGTGCAACTCCAATAACACAAGGAACTTTACACCATCTGGACAAAAACAGCCTGCTTGATTGTTACCATATCCACATATATTAATTTCCTTCACCACTGACACACACTAGCAGCTATGTATGCAACTATAAAACACTCTACAGAAACACATCAATGTCTCTTAGATAACATTTTCCAAATCCACAATCAATATACAATCTTGAAGGATAGGTAGCGGATATATGGGAACATCATCAGCTGCAAATTTCCCTCCACACTATTCAGTATCCTTATTTGGAAATACATTACTGTTCCTTCATTGTCACTGCATCTGTGTTCTGGTATGCTTATTTAATGGCATTTAATGTTATTTAGTGTTTACAAGTACTGCTTGTAAACACTAAATGAACTGCAGTGGTTCAAGAAGGCAGTTCACTATCACCTTGTCAAAGGCAACTAGGGATGACAATAAATATTGGCCCAAGCAATGGAACCCATGCTCCATAAATGAATGGAGAAAAAAAAAATCTTTTGTCCCTAGTAGAGCACTTTTGCAGCTTACGTAGCAATATTGTCCTTTCTGTAATAGAATCATCAAAACTGCATATAACAGCATATGTTCTGCAGTGCTCTGTTCCCAGCTCAGAACCTTGTTTAGTTGTATTATTGGTTAGAAGATCAACTGTGTACGTTAGCATATTTAATTCAAGCCACACTCAAGTGTCTGGTGTTCTGGATCCTCACTTTACAAAAAACTCACCCAAATACTATTCAAGCTAAAGTTGGATGAGTTTTGCTCGCAGGTGTGATCAGATTATTTTCACAGTTTAATATTTTTGAATCAATGCAAATGCGCTCTGTTTTATCTCAAAACTGTTTTCAAACAATTAAGATACAATGAACCTCCAAAGCTTTTAAAATGTGAAGACTAAGCAGAATTGTTTAAAGCCAATACTGTACTCTACACCGTCTTATGAAAATGCTGCATTAAAAGACCTTTTATATTTAGGTGAGTTTTGTAAACTAACCTTATATTTAAATTTACAGGTACGACCCAAAAACAGACACCTGGACAACCGTGGCACCGTTAAGTGTTCCAAGAGATGCTGTAGGAGTGTGCCTTCTTGGTGACAAGTTATATGCTGTAGGAGGATATGATGGACAGACTTACTTAAATACAGTAGAATCCTATGATGCACAAAATAATGAATGGACAGAGGTAATAGACCATTAGGAACAAAATAAAATGAATTTATGTTGTTTGTAGAGTATATGTTTGAATCTGCACTAATTCATTTAAAGGATACAATCCCCACCAAGATCCACAATCTTTCAGTGAGATATTTTTCCCAGAAAAGCAACAAAAATAATTGAAAGACAAGATTTCACATTTTAAGACTTTTATTGTCACAGAAACTAAAATAAACATGGATCAAAAGTTAAGTAACTAGCAACAAATACATTAAACTGAAATGATTCCTTACACTAACTAATTCGAGCAGTCAAGGTATATTTTACAACTACTTCCATTCCGTACCAGGCAGGCTCACCTCTCCTTGCTAATCTGGGTTACAACTTCCAGTATCCTTTTGAATGTTGCTACACTTAGCCCAAGATTCTCAAATCTGGCTTCCATTGGCAGGATCTAGCCTGGGTAACTCCTTGATCCTCAGGTCTCAAAAAAGTACTATTTGTCCTGTTCTACTAAATTCTTACAAGCATCCTACCTCTCTACAGCAGTATTTGACCTCTCTCCTGGTCTTGCAGAAACAACTGTTTGCTTTTGTTTTCGTGGAAAGTCCTTGACACTGATTCGGCTTCCTCAGAGTCAGCTCTGAGGAGGAAAAGAATCTCTGTCACTCCTGTTTATTTATTTTTTCTTTTTTTCTGCTTTTTCTTTTTTTTTCTTTTCTTCTCCCCACACTACTGCCTAACTGTGGTAGTGCTTATTTTTTTCCCTAGCACCCATGTTGTGTGCGAGACACAGTGAAAGACACAAGGTGCATGAATCTTTATTCAAATTTCCACCACCATGAAGAAAGGAAACACCCGAGTAGCCTGTGACAAGCAGTGCCCTTCACATCAAAAGGGAATGCTGTGTAATACGATGCTTTGTTTTCTGAGAGTCACTAGATTTCAATTGGATTTCTGTTTAAGTTTTATCTCATGAGAGCTGGTTGCATAGTATTGTCTGAGCTGGGTGTGTTTCTGGACTTCCCAATCTTACCTTTAGTTAAAGGAGACATTTCACAACATAACCATGTTGCAAAGTTCAATGCTCATAACATAGTGATGTGATAAAGTTCTACAAGTATACTTCAACTACATCAATTTTACATTGCACTATGGTACTGTCCTCGGTCTTACTCTGCATTTATGGACATGATTGTGCACGATCATCAAGTACTATGTAGAAAACATGCAGACGAGTGCATATCCATTAAAAAAGGTTCAAACCTTTTTGTAGACTAGACATATTTACATATCTGTACAAAGTTCAACTCTACATCTGTTTTGTTCATTTATTTTTCTTGGAGCAGAGGAAGCTGAGGTGGAGGGGATCTGATTGCGGTATACAAAATTATGAGAGGCATTGATAGAGTAGATCATGAATCTCTTTCCTATTGCAGATGTGTCTAAGCTTGTGGGCATAAGTTTAACGTAAGCAGCAAGTGGTTTAGAGAAAATCTGAGAAAACATTATTTTTCTACTCACACGGTGCTAGATATATGGAATGTGCTGCCAGAGAGAGAGGTGTAGAGGCAGGTACTCTGGTAACATTTAAGAAGCTTCTGGATGAGTACTTAAAATGTCAGGGCATTGTCAGCTCTGGATCAAGGGCAGGTCCAACTACACATTTGGCAAGTGTTTCTGGGGGGTGGAATTGGCTCTTGACCTCAAGATTGCTTATATTCTCTAAGAATTGTGACCCTTCATACAGGAGGCTCTCCTAAGTCAGCTCTGGACCAAATGCAGGGAAATGGATTTAGTGTTTGTTGGTCGGCAAAGAGACGTTGGGCTGAAAGGCCTATTTCTACGCTGTATGACTCTGACTTTGCAAAAACAATTATCTGTACTAAAAACTACCTTTGAAAGAAACTATGTAGTGAAAATTAATGGTCAAATTTGTTGAGTGTGCTGTCCTTTACATCAACACAGTTTAAATTCCTGTCGCTGAATCTTTCTTGCCAAGGTGTCTTTTTCACAATCAGTAAGCAAGAATCAATCAAGGAGAGAGGAATTGTGGTTTACAGCTTTATAAGTAATAAAGCTAATTGTGTATCCTGAGAATGGCATATGATACTTAAATCTTAAAAATGAAGAAGGAATTGTTGAGAGTCAGTTCCTAAACACTTCAAATAACTGAGTCACACATCTGCCAGATGACAACAAATTCATTACTGGCTACATTTCTGTACATTATAATTTGTACCTTCAAAATTGAGTCCTGTATATACAATATACTATAATACACCAAAAAGGACAATGATCTTCATACCAACACCCAAGGACGTGACTATCGACATTGTCAGCGATCACTTGCTAATGGGTATGATTGTCCACTGAGGAAATGCCGTGTCGTAGGTCCTGAGCTGCATCTCCAACTACAAGTTTGGCAGGTGTTTTTGGGAGGTGAAATTGGTTCTTGGCCTCAAGATCGCTGATATTCTCAAAGAATTGTGACCCTACATTGAGAAAATTCCTCTAAATCAGCTTCTTCTGAGCAAGAATCTCCCAGACATTGATGTTTATGTTGCATTGCTTGAGTTAAGCCTTCAGAGAGTCTTTGAAACACATTATTGGTCCTCCTCTCTAAGTACATTCCTTTTCTGGGTGGAGGTGATTTGCATTGGTTATCGGAACTCTGGCATCTTAAGTGCAAACTGGCTGACCCAGTGAAATTAGTTTTGGGTAGTCGTAGCTTCAGTGCCTGTGTATTGGTTTGTTCAAAGGAAGCCAATGTTAGTACACCATCTTCCCAGAATCTCGGTCTCAAACAGCATTGATAGTACTTCTCTAGGGCCTTGAGGTGGTACCTATATGTAGTCCAAGTTTCAGAAGAGTTGGAAGGATGACTGTTTTATATACAAGGATTTGTAATCAGTATATGCATTGCTGTTATCGAAGATTCTAATCCTTAGTCTTCTGAACATGGCACTCATTGTTTGGATGTGATGTTGGATCTCTGCATTGATGTCACAGAGTCATAGTCATAGAGATGTACAGCTCAGAAACAGACCCTTTGGTCCAACTCATCCATGCCGACCAGATATCCTAATCTAATCTAGTCCCATGTGCCAGCACTTGCTGCATATCCCACTCAACTCTTCCTTTTCATATACCAATCCAGATGCTTTTTAAATGCTGTAATTGAACCAGCTGCCATCAATTCCTCTGGCAGCTCGTTCCGTACGTGCACCACTCTTTGCATGAAAAAATTGTCCCTTGGGTCCCTTTTAAATCTTTCCTCTCACCCCTAGACCTGTGTCCGCTAGTTCTGCACTTTCCCACCCCAGGGAAAAGATAGAGTCATAGTCATAGTGATGTACAGCACGGAAACAGACCCTTCGGTTCAACCCGTCCATGCCAACCAGATATCCCAACCCAATCTAGTCCCACCTGCCAGCACTTGGCCCATATCCTTCTAAATTCTTCCTATTCATATACCCATCCAAATGCTTTTTAAATGTTGCAATTGTACTAGCCTCCACCACTTCCTCTGGCAACTCATTCCATACACGTACTATTCTGTGTGAAAAAGTTGCCCCTTAGGTCCCTTTTAAATCTTTCCCCTCTCACCCTAAACCTATGCTCTCTAGTACTGGACTCCCCCATCCCAGAAAAAAAAAGACTTTGTTTATTTATTGTATCCATGCCCCTCATGATTTTGTAAACCTCTATAAGGTCACCCCTCAGTCTCCAATGCTCCAGGGAAAACAGCTCCAGCCTAGTTAGCCTCTCTATATAGCTCAAATCCTCTAACCTTGGCAACATACTCGTAAATCTTATCTGAACCCTTTCAAGTCACACACCATTCTTCCTATAGGAGAAAGACCAGAATTGCACACAAAAGTGGCCTAACCAATTTCCTGTATAGCTGCAACACGACCTCCCAACTTCTATACTCAATGTTCTGATGAATCAAAGAAAGATATCAGACACTTTCTTCACTACCCTGTCTACCTGTGACTCCACCTTCAAGGAGCTATGAACCTGCACTCCAAGGTCTCTTTGTGCAGCAACATTCCTTACCATTAAGTGTCAGTCCTGTGCTGATTTGCCTTTCCAAAATGCCTTAGATGAGATATGGCTTAGATTAGAGGTGGCTCTCCAGACAAGACAAATATTCCACATTTAGGAGGATTTCTCCATTGATCTTAATGATCAGCTGGTGATTCACATATTTGGTGAGCATTAGAATTGTGTTGGAGTTGCAGTTGCAGTTCCTGGCTCCATCCTGTTCTGATGAGAGTCCTGCTGCTGAAATTTCCAAGGCGGATAATTTTATGGTGAGTATGGTATTCAAAGTGAAGTAGAAGCCTTCTCTGAACGTGGTCAATGGCATCAAGTGTTGGAGCATAGGCATTCACAACCATTGTCTGCTGGTTCTTGGCAAGTTGTGGGGGACAGGAAGTCATGAGGTAGTTGCTGATGCCAGCAGGAGGTTCTGAGACCTAGTTAACGAGTTCATCTTTAATCCATTCCAATTCCACGTGTATTGTATTGACCCATGTGTATTTCCTTCCATAGAAAGGCGTAATCATCATAGTCTCAGCTGCCCTCACCTGCTCTTTGAGTCACCTGCAGGGCCATGACATCAACATTGAAGTGCCGGAGTTCACAAACAACTAGGGCAGTTCCCTGTTCCACTCAATTGTTTTACTCATTATAAATCAGGGTTTGTACATTCGATGTTCCACGATTGAGTTTCACTTCGGTTTTCAGACTGCAGGTAGATGAGCCTGCATACAGCTTTCCAGCCAGGATGGTGACAGAGCAGACTGGTTTAGAGCACCTTTTTTAGCCCCTTCCCTGTGTAGGGTGAGCACAGAGCATCCTGAAGAAAGCTGCCAAAACACTCTCCAGTTCATTTTCCAAGAGCAAAAAAATGACTGAGTCAGACTGCACCACTTACATGCCAGTCTAAAGTTAGAGACTTCTAAGTTTCTAAAATCTTGTCCCAGTCACTTGCGTTGTACATAGATTCCTCTAGGTAGATGCCTTAAACAGGGCATCTTTTACATGGGAATGTTGTTGTCAATGATGTGCAACATGCTGTGACCTCACAAAATCCAGCCCCAGGGTAAAAACTCCTCTCATGGGTGATAGCTGGAGAAGGCCCCATTGCAAGGTCAGAAATGCATTTATTGGAATAAAGAGTGAGTTAATTACCTGAACATTATTTGTTAACTTTTCTAAGAAGGTTTTAAAGTTGTAACGTTCTTTTATAAAAACTTACTCACCGGCATATTTCACATCTACAGGAGGTGCCTCTGAAGATTGGAAGAGCAGGTGCTTGCGTTGTTGTGGTCAAATTGCCATGAAGCACCATAAAGAATGTCTTTTTAAAAAAAAACTGAAGACCACAGAAAGTCAAAAAAATGTTGTATATAAAGGATTAAACATTCCAAAAACAGTATCAGCCTCACCACAGACTGGGGTGTGTACTAGGAAGAACCAGCACACAATGAACTGTACTCTGCTGGAGCTGCACGGCCAACTCCTGAATTAAACAAAGATTGCCACAGCGTCATCATAGAAAGCATTGTATGTTGATGGAAGTTCATCTCACAATTAAATGGCTCTTATCAGAGTTACATCAGGGGATGAAATAGTCATCACTGGAGCCTCATTATAGAATGAGATGTACACTGATAGAGCCTAACCATGGCATGAGGCAAATACTACTTTAGAAACTCAGTGTCTTGTAACACTTTATTACTGAAACCCTTTTCTACAACTGATTCTGCTTGAGTTGGTTTACTAGTATTGTACTTGAAAGAATTTAAATAGTTTCATGTATGCCAATGTTAATGTGTAAAAACATTGTATATGAAACATGATTTCAGTCTTAAGTTTTATCAACATTCCTTCAAAAGTGAAATGCGAACATTCAAAATGCAACAATACAATTTTTAAAAATCACTTTAAACTGGATAATAAATAAAGAAAATGCTATTCCAAATCATAAAGTTAAACTCCAATTGTTGAGTGTTAGTTTCTTTTTAAAAAATAACTTTTCTGTGAAACCAGAAAAAGAAATCAAACCAGTTACAAAAACTTATATTAATACACCATCAAAAGTGGAGCTTTATAAGCATCACTCTAAGACATTAATGTCACCCTTTCACAGGCCTACCTTTTGGTAATGGAGTGGTACTTGTAAATAATCCATGATACTGTGTGAAGAGAAACAGGTCTGTGTACCTTTCCTCAACCATTTGGTTATTTTTTTCCTGATTGTCCTAAGCCATGTCAACACAATGGGTCATCAGCAACTTCACAGATGGCAGAACATTCCATATAAACTGCAAAGACCATCCTTCATAAACATTATAATACATGCATACAGCATCATAAACAATGTAGTAACTTGTGTTAATCCTAATTTTAAGTCTACTTTATTTCAGAAATATTCACCCGATAAGGATCTTTTAAAATGTTCAGAAAATGCATTATTTAGCCTTTTTTTAATGTCCAGTGCAAAAAGTAAAGCAGCCTCAAACTTAGAAAAATATGACTGTAATAAAATGGCAGGGAGTTAATATTGCAGACTCATTTTTGCAGCAGTGTACATTTATGATATCTGCATTGACAATGAACTTCAAATAATTTACATTTGTAAGCATTTTAAAAATAACTGAGGTTTAAGATGTTTTCTGTAAAGCAATCTGGGGTGCAACGCCAAAATGTGGGATTGTAAAGATTGTTTCTAATCATTTTGAAACTTTTTTTTAAATCCACGTCAGTGTAATTGCAAAGATCTGATATAATTAGGAAATCAACTTTGAGGATGAAAACCCAGCCACATAAGTATTTTCCCAAGTAACATAGGACTGTCATTCAAATAGATGTGTTATATCCACACCTCAAATCAACTTTCAGGTCATCAATCAATTCTTCCCTGAATAAAACTTTAAGTTATCAAATAAACTTAAAAGAAATCTCAGGATGAGTAGAGCATCAGTTTAAACATTCACAAAATGTGGCTATAATTCTGAAGAGCTGCCCATATTTTTCTCACACAGAGATCCTAAAAAAGTCTCTTTAAGTCAGTTTAAAAGAATTTAATATTCCCATTTGTGATCTAAATATATTTATACAACATAAAATGATCAAATGGGCTAAGAATCATTTTTAAATTATGACAATAAATAGTCTTTGAAGTTCATACATTAGTATAGCTACTACAAACAAATTACACCAAAGTTAGTCATAGGCTATTTATGTAGTGCCAGCAATGCAGAGTTATATTTATGGAGATATATAAGTATACTGTTTATCCAAATGTCTATGTACATATCATATTGATATTGGCAAATGTGTTATTGGTGAATCCAATTTACTGAGCCATTGAATGTGCCAGCAGAAATATGGCAGGTGTGTATAAAATTGCTGAATGGACAAACCGATATAGAGATAACTATATTGTATAATATTACAAAAATACATTCACAGCAGGAAGAGCATTTCCCACCCTACTGAGCCAAGATCAACACAAGACAAAGTTCTAGTATGGGAGAACTACACTTCTTACCACTGACAGGGGAAAGTTAAAATAATTCAGCTGTTGGGCAGGTGGAGGGAATAACATTCAATCATATTTTTAAGATCAGAGATCGGTAATAGAAAATTTGGGTTTTGTCTACTTTGAATCACAACTTTCACCTCCAATTCTTGCTGATTTAATGAATATAGAATAAATAATCCAGGATTATGAACTGAAGTCACAGCAGACCTGTGCAATGTTTCTATTTCTGTCTTGATTATTTGTCTCAATTATTAAAGAATGAATTTCTTGCTTTAAAACTGGAAAAGTGTAAACTCTTCACCCCGAAGTTTTCTACAGATTAAAATTCATGTTGGTCAGTCAAGATATGTTGAGTTGTTCCTGTAGTGGACTGCAGTATATTTTGACTATCCAACACTGTTCAGTAGTTAGCAAGATCACCAAGTGTCACTTGGGTCAACTTTCAAAGCAGACAATACAAACATGATAGTTCTTCACACAAGCAAGCTCTGGTCTACTGCACTAAAACTGAAATAACATGGGTAGTACTATTTTAATGACAGAAATGCACCAAACTTGCAATCAATCCCATTTGATTACAATATCATATTTAGAAGTTTGTACATGCTAAAATAGTAGGACAATGTCTCAATTTACCTGATAGTGTTAGCACTTGTCAGTCAACCACATTTATCTAGAAGGTGCTGAAGTGGTGCTCCATCCATCTGCCAAATCTAACTTGCAGAGGTACTTAAATGGTTTTGGGAAGTGCTGAATTCGGGAGCTTTGAATTCTTCCAGCCGTGACATTTTAGTAATGTTTACAGTTCAGCTGCTGATCTTAACTCTTGTGCTGCATCTGAAAGAAACCACTTTCAGTTTTAGAGTTGAGACAGCTGACAAGATGAGTTGTGAAGGATCTGTAATTTTGTAAAAAGAAACATTTACAGTCTAGCACATTAGTTTCTATGTAACTTTTATGTCAAATTCATGCAAACAAGACTTTGCAATTCATTTCGTTTCAAAAACTTCCATGAGCCACCTTTGACATAACTGTAATTTTTAAACAAATAGCAAACTTTTGGAAAGTTATGTAGGATGAGAAAACTCCTATTTTTACAGACTAATTTTGCAACATGGGAGGCCAATACTTGTAATTAGATTAGCTACTTACACTGCCTTTCAGTATCATTGAGACTCTGTAAAGATGAGGGAGTATATATTTATGTAAAACTGCATCTTTTCAGTACTGTAATTTATACCAAACATTTGGTCACTAAGGTGTTTTTTTTTGTGTAGCATGCAAAGAATCATTTCTTTCTTACTGCATTCTTGGTGCATTTATCCTTAAGTCTTCTGTGTATTCTGAAGTTGTCACTTTTTAAATAAACAAATTCATTAAAATTTATTAATGGATTGCTGCTTCATCTTTTTTAAAAGGCAGATAAAGTGGAAGATAATTAGCTGTAAGGGTTTTAAATGGTTGTTTTCTCCCAATGTTAAATCATAAAGATGCTCAGGGGTTGACAAACCACACATTAAAAATAGCCAGGTTGAATAATGCTTTCATTATTCTATTATAGTGAAGCGAGACACAGGAATGCAGTGACCATGGCCAGACCAGTATCATCCTTCTTCCAAACATGCTGAGCAATCTTCACACCTTTCCCTGACCCTTTCTTTCCCTCTTTAGTCACACCCTAAATTAGGAGAGATGGGGGCATTGTGGTAATGTCACCAGTAATTCAGATTCCAGACCAATGTTTGGGGAGCTGGTTTCAAATCTCTTGATAGCAGCTGGTGGAATTTAAATTCAATGGACAAATCTGAAACGTAATGACAGTCTCTGTAATGTTGCTCTGAAGCCATCATCAAATTTGCTGTCCTTATCTAGTTAGATTAGATTACTTACAGTGTGGAAACAAGTCCACACTGACCCGCCGAAGCGCAACCCACCCATACCCCTACATTTACCCCTTCACCCAACACTACGGACAACTTAGCATGGTCAATTCACCTGACCTGCACATCTTTGGACTGTGGGAGGAAACCAAAGCACCCGGAGGAAACCCACGCACACACGGGGAGAACGTGCAAACTCCACACAGTCAGTCGTCTGAGGCGGGAAATGAACCTGGGTCTCTGGCGCTGTGAGGCAGCAGTGCTAACCACTGTGCCGCCCACCGTGTAGTCTTGTGTAGATGTGACTCCAGAACCACAGCAATTTGGTTTTCTCTTAACTGTCCCATGCAGTACTGAACAAGCCATTCAGTTTAAATGAAATTAGAGATGGGCAACAAATGAACAAAAGTAGAAAAAAAAACAATCTTTATATTTTATGGTTTGGGTATGTGCAGAAGTGATATATCAGTTCATTTGTACTCAGGATCTTTGCTTCATATATATTTTATAATGTCAGCTTCATACTTATAGCACTAGCCTTAGTTCAGTCATTCCCTTCTAAGTAACCACATCCAGGCTAATCCTCGTTAAACATCACACAACACCAGGTTATAGTCCAACAGGTGTATTTGGAAGCACTAGCTTTCGGAGCGCTGCTCCTTCATCAGGTGGTTGTGATGATGGAGTAGCTCTCCAAAAACTAGTGCTTCCAAATAAACCTGTTGGACTATAACCTGGTGTTGTGTGACTTTTAAGTTTGTACACCCCAGTCCAACACCAGCACCTTCAAATCATATCTAATCCTTGTCAGTAAACAGTCAACAGACATACATAGCTAATACCAAACAATAGAACATGACATAGGCCAATACCCTAATAGCTCAGCCGGCCCCTGCTAATGGCAGGTAGGACAACCTTTGATAGGCTGCAACACGGAGGATATCAGATGACCATTTTAGTTGGCAGAGCAGGAAGAGAATGAATTTGTAATTTCACAGGGCAGTGACTTAGGTGTGCAAAAAAATGAGTTAAAGTGTCAATTTTATGCCAATGTTCATGCATCTATTAAAAATTTCCATTGTTGCTTGCTGCCCATTTTAAAGTTCTTCAGATTTTAGTAAAACAAAGTTTAAAAGATCAGCAGCAAAAGTGAATGAGTTAAAAGGATGAACTATGAAAATGTTTTGCATTTCATGGTATAGGGGCCCAATGGGTTCAGTATTGGAGGAAGATATGGAGTCAAAAGTTGTACAAAAGAAGGACCCTATGCCAGAGCAGCCCCCTGTGCTGGTACGCTTCATTAGAGTTGGTACTGGAGATGGAACATAAAGAGGAAACAAGCTGCTCCCTACCAGTGGTCACAGGATATCTGAAAGGCTCATCAAGGATTATGGCTGGAAATGATTAATGAGGCCTATCATTTGCTGAAGCAAACATGAAGAAGCTTGACCTTATTTCCTCTAGTGCCCTTCTTTCATCACTAACAGAATGTGTAGTCTTTCTGAACCTATTCACATACCTCACTGACCCTCCTCCATCCAAACCCATTTGTTAAAATGTCCTTGGTCCCATATTTTGTGGTCAGTGGTCAGCTTCAGAACTTGCCAATTACCTCCAAGAAGCCCGTTCACAAAACAAAAAATTGAGATCTCTGTGGCCTTTGTGATTTCATTTCATTTCAGGACATGCTAAGTAGCTTGTAGCACATTGCAAAGTCAAACAGTGAAACAAAGCGGCTTAGTGTGGCATATACATTTATGCAAATGGTCACAAAAGGGGATTAATCCACTCCTTTCTGCTTATTGAATATGTTATATTACGTTCAAGGTTTCATACAAACTAATCAAAGCTATTGGTTTACATTTACTTACAAATCTAATTTAATGACTGATGTTCTATTCCTGAGAATAGAATAGGTCTCTTTCCTCTTCTTGACTCAAACTCTCAGAACTTGGTGTAGGAACTTGACCAATCTTGCCTTGAGACTGATAAGTTTTTTCTAACAGGGACTGATTTTGCACTTTAACTTCCATTAAATTTGCCCTTTCATCGTGCATGTCTGTCTAACTTTGACTCAGATCTGAACTGTCTATTCTATTGTATTCTATTCTTATCTCAGTTAAAACAGAAAGTCTTCAGACCATCCTGATGGGGGTGATGCATGTCCATGGTGAGGAGGAGACAGCTAGGCCAGAAAACTGGAAATTATGAAGCTGGCATAAGGAATCAGAAGGATCATAATGTAAGCGAGAAGAGACTGAACAAGGAAGGTTTTATGGAGTCAAGGTAGGAATAATTAAGTTCAGTGGGGCAGTAACAGGCTGGGTTGTTGGGTTGGCTAGGGCAGTTCAGTTAGTGGATTTTGGGACTAAGGTAGTTGTGCAGTGCTGGAGGGAAAGAGGTGAGAAGCTGCAGAGGGGAGATTTCCAGAGGGTTGAGGTCAGTGACAATCTTGGATACTTGATGTTCAGTGGTGGGGTCACGGTCCAGGGGAAGGTCATATCACCCTCCATTTCTGTCACCTCGAGAAGAACACCACACAGTCAAACATAGGCTGTTTTCCCCACACTGACAGCAATATGTCCTCCACTGTCAGCAATGTGCCACAATTGAATTAATTACTATTTGACAAAAATCTGGGGAATGAAGAAATGGCAAATGGTAGCCTGTGAAACTGAAATGGACCCGTGCGAGTATTAAAGGGCAAATAAAACTTTGACTCACCATCCAACTCAAATTGCAGATAGACATTTGTCAGATATAATATGTAAAAAAATCAGATCCATTGACAATTAGAGAACTGATCCTTGACATTTGGCAAATTATGAGGTGTATTACATTGTAGTACATGATTTACAATTACTTTATAATCTGCACATAAATCATACACTTCCACTTACCTTTGGCATTATCACAATAGGATTAGCATAACAATCTGTTCAACATTCCCAATAATGTTCTTAGTGTCCAGCCTTTTAAGCTTTTGCTACATTTTCTGTTAGACTACAGGGCAGTGTACAAAATCTGTAATAACCTGATTAGACATTTCTTTGAATCCCCCATATTGTTGAATTAGGTGGCCAGGTTCACGCAACATCCAAGAATACTTGCTGATTATCAAATTTGTATTTGCCTCTATGAGGAAAATCTAATTCACTTTTAATTTTAGTGTTTTGAATTAGTTTCTACTTGGCAAGGCTGGTTTATGATTGTTCACAATGATGATAGGTAATTTTGCCCATTGCTATTTGTAAGTGACTGAAACCATCACCCTTCCCATTACAGTGATTTTGTTTCCTCTCTAACTGTTTTAATTCAGTCAATTTTCTAGCTGGTACAGACTTAGTTTTTGACAGTATTGTGATTCAGGAAATCAGACTGAAAGTTGCCTCCATTTCAAACTCCACGTCCACTAGAGCTACACCTAAACCAAAACAATAAATATTAAAATTGCTGGAGAAATGCACCAGGTCTGGTTGTGTTTACGTAGAGAGAAAAAAAAAAGAGGTAATCGTTCAAGTCCAAGTACCCTTCTTCAAAACTATCTGGATCATTCAGAACTCCAAGCAATTATTCATACTTGCTTGGGAGGTGCACCAGAAATTTCTCAATATGCGATAAAATAATGGCTATATACTATTTTCACAACAATATTTACTTGACTCTACCTTCCAGGTTAGTACACGTGACTATATTATTAATCATATTCAATTCTACACACACTAATAATTCCCAAACAAATCACTACATGTTTGCAAGTGCTGACTGTAAGTAAATACTTCATTATCAAAACTCTTTACTGTCCCTTTATCCTATCTAAATGTCAACTGAACATCAATCTGTTGCCATTCAACAACCAACACTTCTTTTTCCATATAACTTCCTCTCTCATGTTTTGGCAAGATATTTGGAAATACTTATAGACCAGAATAAACCTGTTAAATTCTATTATAAATATACATATACATCGCTACAATTAAGCTCTACAATTACAGAACAAACTTCCTCTTTTCCAAGGGCAGTTTAAATCTGCCAGAAAACTCAAGGCATCTCCTGGTGTGTAGCAGCAGTGATGGCAGCGAGCAGATTAGGCAGCCAAGTACATTGAAGCATTCACATAGACAGCACTGCTGCACTTTATCCTCCACCTTAAATTTAAGTGAAGAAAATTAATATGATTTGTTCAAGATAGAAGTGTTTTATAAGCAAATTAAAGATGTACATTATTTAAAAGATGAGAAATTTCCTGTTGTAAAAATAATTGACATTCAACAAACAAACAAACAAACAAACAAATCCTTCCAGAGCCAATTAAGGTATTTAGAAGTAATGACAAACTGCACATATTTAAGTATCCTGCTAGAGCTCTGTGCATTGATAAGGTTTACTTTTTTATCAAGGCTTTTTACAGACAGCCTAACTGTGTTAAAGGAAATTTACGTCAATTCACTGACTGCTTAGGGATTACTCTCTATCCTCAACAGTGCACTTCTGGGTGAGTGTTGATTTACTGATAGCAATGTCTTGATTTTTACATTATTCAGGTCATGCATGAATTCTTGCTCTTACTGCCAGTTTCAATGGAGTAAAGACAATGAATGTTGAACAGTTTCACTGTCATTATCTGCTTAAAACACAATGTGAAATACCTTTGACAATGAAACATTACCTGAACTGGTTCGAGGTTTCTTTGGCATGATGTTTGTATTGTAGATCTGGTGGCAGCGGGATCGACTCATTTATAAATTGTTGTGCAAAACATAAACCTTTGTATTCTTTAAGACTATTACGCCAATGACTATCTTTGGTTCCTTTTCAAAATTGATAGTTAATAAATGATTAAATCAACAAATGGTTGGATATGCATATAATAGCAATGAAGTGTTTTTGATCATAACTTTTGAAATAATTCAAAAATAAGATAATAAATCACACTGATGTAGTTATAGAGCAACATGGCCACATCTGGGTCAAAGCTTTGTGATGAATGTACAAACAAGTTGAGTTTAATTACAATTAGTAAAATCATGCTTGGTTAGAACAGAACCAAGATTACTGTACCTACTTTCTCGAAATTGAGTTGAACATAAACTCCTGCATTTAAATAAGTTATTAATTAAAAATAATATGTTGTCGTGAACTTAATTATTTGTTGTCCAAAGCCACCAGACTTCTATCGTTAGCTAATGGACTTAAACCAGCATTAATGATGGCATGGGACCAGAAAGTGGTAGTTGAGTACAGTTTGCTGTTCTAAGTTGCATGAAACAGCAGAAAGTTAATTGGTTAAAAAGGAGTGCAAGTGTTAAACGATGGCAACATAAAAATCTTTATTACACTAGACTGCAGGGCATCCAAGAAATAACTTCCAGACCTGGAGATGATCATCATTTTCATCACAATTTACTGCTGAATCTGTTAATTGATACAAATAATGAATACTTTCAACTAAAAATAAATATTTATATATGCCACCCCATAAAATACTCTAATATGATCATAAATAATGCATTGTAAATCACTTGGTATTATTTCAATGAACATTATTGGTTCTATGCCTGAAGTGCTAACCCAGCATGTTTTAGATGAGTCATTACAAAAACGCTCCTCTATTGAAAGCAAAACCTATGGGATAACATTAAATATTTCTGAAATCATCACCACTAAGTCATTCCTAATGTTAATGAACATTTGTGAAGGAAAGGGCACATTCAAACAGCTTAGCATAATAGTAGAGTGAATAACTACAGCCTAAAACTTCACTGGATCTGATCATTTGGGTGTTAACCAGCATGAGAACATGGAACCTATGGTATAAATGAAAGAGCAGAAAAGAAAGGAAATTAAGTTACAGATCATTGATCAGGTCTAATTTGGAGTATTGTGTTCAGTCTGGACACTTTAAAAAAGAATGTTAAAATCACAGAGAGCGCAAGGGAGATTTACTAGAATAAGGGATTTTAGGTTCAGGAAAAGATTAGAGATATTGTGTTTATTCTCCTTAGTGCACAGAAAATTGAGAGCTGACCTTACTGAAGTGTTCAAAATTATGACAAATTTTGACTGTGTAAAGAAGGATATTCTGATAGCTGGTAAGAGGGCTAGGAATGAGATGAGGAGAAACCTCTTTACTCAGTGTTAGGATTTGGAATGCACTGTCTGCACAGTGGTGGAAGGAGATTCCATAGGAGGTTTCAAAAGAGAATTGGAAATGTAATTGAAAGTGATGAACTTAGAGGGCTAGGAAGATAAGGCTGGAGAATGCGCCTAGCTGGATAGCTCTTTCTGGAGCCAGAACAGACACAATGCATCAAATTTCTCCTTTTGCACTGTAAAATTCTATGATACTATGACTCTAACAGACTGGTTACCGCACAGGAAGAGGATATTCTGACCATTGTCCCCCATGCCAGCTGTCTGAAAGAACTCAACTAGTCCCACTCCCCCACTTTTTCTCTGGAGCTCACTAACATGTATTTTTCTCTTAACACGGCTAGTCAAATCACTTCTGGAAGCCACAATAGATTCTACCACCACTACACTCTCAGACAGTTCATTCCAGACCCTGCAATAACAAAAAGGTTGTCTTCATGTCATGTGTGGTGATCTTTTGCCAATCACCTTAAATTGGTTCTCAACCCTTCTGCCATTGAGGACAGTTTCTCTGCATATATTCTGCCCAGATAATCCCTGATGATTATCAACAATGATTAAGTATCCTCTGAAAATTCTCTTGTCAAAGGAGACTCTCCCCAGCTTTACCAGTTATTCTGTGCAACAGAAATTTCTTACCTCCAAGAATCTTGCCTTTTTTTATACATTCCTGCCAAAGCTTTCCTAGCATAAAGGCACCTACTTGAAGTTGAAGCACTGCTTTATACAGACGTTCCATGATTTCTTTACTTTTGTAGCCTGCTTCTAATTCACACACCCAAGATCCCACATGCCTTTACAACTTTCCTTAACCTATCCTGACATTATCACTGATTTGTGGACGTGTATCGACGTTTTGCTTTGTTCTTGAACTTCGTGTCCCAGCAGATTGAAACACCGACTGCTACTGGCTTGTAGTCAGCTACATAATACGAGTCTTTCCAAATATCAGTTAAATGATACACAAGGTATTTTTTTTTTGAATTTCAGATATTGGAGAGTGAATTGACACCTTAAATGTAAAATGAAGATTCTGTTGGTGATTACCAGCGCAATATTGTTTTGAAAATGTTATTATGATTCAGCATCTAATTTAGTTTGTTGCAAAGACTATTGTTTTGAAAGAAGCCAAGTGTTGACCTTGACTGATGAACAAACTATTTATAGATCAATGCTAGCAGCCAACTATCATGCATTCCCACAAGACACAGAAAAGGAGGCTTTATATCATTCTTCAAAAGCAGATGAGCATCTGGCATTATCTTCAGTATGTCAGGACCATGCTGAGTATCCTTTTTGTTCATCAGTCAATTGTTTAAAAATTATCCAGAAAGCAAGCCATGCATACAAACAATGCACTGTCAGGTGCTGCAAATTACGTTCGTGAATGAGATAGTTTAGTTGACAGAGAAAAATATGTGAGATTACAGAACTATTACAGCACAGAAAGAGACCATAGAAGAAAACTAAAGGTGTATGTCACTGGTGATCTGAGATTTTAACAGAACATTCTGGCAAAAATCTGAAAAAGAGAGGTCTTAGACAAAACACTAACACATTTTCTTTTCAGTCACGATTGCCCTATTGTCAATCCCCAACATTTTCAAAATTTGTATTTTACAAGTGTTGGCGATGTGTGTTTATTTCTGTAATCTGACTCATATTCCTTCATATGTGCTGTTTTTCTGCATTTAGAGATTATGCCAACGGATAAAAATATTGAAGATTAAAAAGTGATTTTGGTGCAATCGTGAATGCACAATGTTAATTAGAAAGAGGGATTAATACAGTTAGCAAATTTCTAAATAAAGTCTTATATTTGTTATGAACATCTGTGTCGCTCGATTAATTGGTTTCATTCATCGTACAATAACTAACATTATGTTAAACATGTTGTAGTAAGAAAATAGTTCCAGTATTTTAATTAACCATAAATTGTTCAAACAAGTACCCAATTCATTTATATTTATTGTTATTCCCTTTGCTTCAGATACTGTGTTTACTAAGTAAATAACCTGTTTAACAATTTTCTGATTTTTCTTCTTTCCTACTTGAAAAAGGCATGATATACTTTTCTTCTCCCAGCATGCTCCAGACATCCATTTTGCACAGTTCAATTTGCTCATTTTGCAACCAATAAAATTAGAAGCAACCACAAGTTTAGATGTGAAAAGCTTCATTAAACACAACTATCAGTCAGTTCTGAGGCCAGCAGTACACAGACAATTAAATCTGCCCATTGTACTCGGGAGTTTGTTCATTTAGGTTGTAGTAAAACTGACATTTCTGTGTTGCTGTGAAGTAGTTTCCACTTCATAGCACTTCAAATGACAATAAAGTCAGATTGCTGATCCTAATCAGGTATTTGGGATTTTAAAAGCAAATTCATTCTTAGATTTTGAGCGCGTAGCTGCATTGAATAAACATTGTATCATTTTACTATTGTCAAGAATGTGGTGCTGGAAAAGCACAGCAGGTCAGGCAGCATCTGAGGAGCAGCAGAATTGATATTTCGGACATCAGGAATGTGGCTTGTGGGCCTAGGGGCTGAGAGATAAATGGGAGGGGAATGAGGCTGGAGGTAAGGTAGCTGAGAATGCAATAGGTCGAAGAAGGTGGGGGAAGAAGGTTATAGGTTGGAGAGGAGGGTGGAGTGGATAAAGGGAAAGGTGATGGACAGGTGCCGAGTTGGAGGCTTGGGACTGGAATAATGTGAAGTGAGGGGAAATGAGGAAACTGTTGTAATCCACATTGATCCCGTGTGTTTGCAGGGTCCTAGGGCAGAATATGAAGCGTTGTTTCTCTCGGTCTCGGGTGGTAAGGGTTTGGCGATAGAGGAGGCCTAGGACTTGCATGTCCTTGATGGAGTGGGAGGGGGAGTTGAAGTGTTCAGCCACAGGGCGGTGTGATTGGTGGGTGTGGGTGTCCCAGAGATGTTCTCTGAAATGGTCCGCAAGTAGGCATCCTGTCTCCACAATGTAGGGGGAGACCACACTGGGTGCAACGGATACAGCAGATGACATTGGTGAAAATACAGGTAAATTTCTGTCGGATGTGGAAGGATCACTTGGGGCCTTGGACAGAGGTGAGGGCAGTGGTGTGGCACAGGTTTTGCACTTCCTGCAGTGACAGGAGAAGGTACCGGGAGTGGGGTGTGGGTTGGTGGATGGTCCCCTCCCATTCTGTCAAGGACATGCAGTTCCTGGGCCTCTTCCAACACTAAACCCTTACCACCATACACCTGGAGGAAGAACGCTTCATATTCAGCCTTAGGACCCTACAACCACATGGGATCAATGTGGATTTAGCAGTTTCTTCATTTTCCCTCCCCCACATTATCCCAGTACAAAGCATCTTAAAATGCTGTCACCAAAAGAACATAAAAAATGAACAAGAGAAGACTATTCAGCCCTCAAGCCTGCTTCATCATTCAATAAGATTATGGCTGATTTGATATTCCTCACCTCCACTTTCCTGCCCTTTCATTATAACACCTTTTGTTCCCCTTTCAAGAATCTCTCTCTCTCAAGTCTGAGATACCATTATATAACTGAAAAAAGATGCTGGAGATCACAGCAGATCAGGCAGCATCCATTGAGAAACAGAGCTCTGAGAAGAGTCATCTAGACTCGAAACGTTAGCTTGCTTTTTCTCCACAGATGCTGCCTGATCCGCTGTGGTCTCCAGCATTTTTGTTTTCAGTTCAGATTCCAG
This sequence comes from Hemiscyllium ocellatum, assembly GCF_020745735.1. Classification (NCBI taxonomy): domain Eukaryota; kingdom Metazoa; phylum Chordata; class Chondrichthyes; order Orectolobiformes; family Hemiscylliidae; genus Hemiscyllium; species Hemiscyllium ocellatum. The sequence continues at coordinate 84,729,693 of NC_083411.1, read as the reverse complement.
CATCTGCAGTAATTTGCTCCTATACCATTTTAGACTTTTGGATGTAGTTTGGAATATTTCTGATATCAACAATTCTTCTTGTTGATATTAGTCTAGGATACTGATGTGACATGGGAAAGGATGTCAATGCAACATCTCAGGCAGAATATAGGTTCAATCTTGATGAACAATGAATACCTTTATTACATGTTACTTAATAGGTAGTCACTTTACATCTGAGACATATGATTGTCTTTTATGAAATAAGAGGCTGAAGAGAAAGTTCATATTACAGCCACCAAAAGATTCTCATACAGTATTGCTAATATGGACAAACCTGAAATAGAATTGGTTAGGCATTGGTTAGCTGCTTCTGTGTATAATCCTGCACATCCTGATGGGCAGAGTTTAACAAATGATGGCAGTTAAAATACCAACTGCTTTATATAATATATAAGGGTATAAGGGGAAGAGTAATATGATTTTTTATATATGTTTAATGTAGCAATCCTGCCACATGTATTGACAACACTAATTAGTTGGCATTGTTGAGCAAGCCCTTCTTGTTCAGTTTTAACTTGCTCTTTAGAATGCAATCTCTGGATCTGATACCCATCTGAAGGCATCAACAGGAATGAGTCATTAAAGGCCTAGAACTGGCTTCAGAATTGTTGAAAAATTCAAATAACTGGACAGCCATGAAAACTGGGCCTGTGAGATTGCTATTGATTTGCAGATTAATCTGTCTCAAACAGAAAAGAACTCTCTATTCTCTGGATATCATTTCTTGATTTACTTTTGAACAAACAAAATCTTGTAATCAAATCACATGATAGGTTATGTTAACCATTCTAGGGGAAATAAAAGATCAACTCTTTGCCAATTAAGACTGGAAAGACCTGAAATTGCCATTTATCTAATGTCAAGACCTGTGTGTGTTTGTACATAAGCATATAAATGAATAAAACATGATTCAAACACAAGTTGCATCAATCTATATAATAGCAGAAGTTGTTAAAAATGATTAGACTCAGATTTCACATCAGTATTTGTAAAATACACTTCACCAAGAAACATGCTGAAAAGATTCAATTTTTCTTAATATGGAGACTTAATAATTTATGCTTAACATTTACTTCTTATCAAACCTGAATCTGGAACTTCAAAGATATTTTATTAAACTGATGGTTTGAATTTTACTATAGGTGGTGGGACAATTGCAGCAAAGAAACGTGTCACCATGCCTACACTTGGCAGCAATAGGACCTGCTCAGCAATTGCATTAATTGAACATCTGGGTTACTTTTCCCAATCACACCGTTCAGAAATATTATTACATGCATCTGGAGCAAGTGGGACTTGAACCCAGGTGTCTTAATTCAGAGCACAGGGATATTACTACTGCAGCACAAGAGGACTTTGCTCAGCAACTTTATCACCAATAACCTTATAATTAACAGGTTGTTGGCCTACCACCCAATTAAATGTAGCAGTCAGTTCCTTGGGCTATTGAGCTATTGGCAGCCAATAAGCTCAAAGCCCTCAGCACAACTAGGAGGAGGAATGGTAGTCACTGTTATCTGTGCTGTGACATGTTCCAAGTGGGTTAGTTACTCAGAGGCTTAGATGGTCTATTTTGTGCAACAGTAACCACCTTCTGGTCTTGTAAAGTAAACAAAATGCAGTTTATTGCATCTCCAAAATACTGTTACATGTAAGAAGAATAGGATCTACAAAACTATAAAGACTGAGGGAGGAACTAATATTGGATCTGTTGCCCATGAGAACTTAATGTACTATCTCACCAAGTCTATATGACATTATAACAGTTGGGAGGTGTTAATTACACTCAATCATTAACTCTTCACATAAACCACATCATCCGATGACATTTCTGCCAACCCCAAACAGGCCTCACCACCAGGAATATATTTCCCTCCCAACCCATTTCCACTTTCTGCAAAGACCGTTCCCTCTGTGACTACCTGGTCAGGTCCACGCCCTCCCAACAACCCACCCTCCCCTGCCACTGCAGGAATTGCAAAACTTGCGCCCACATCTCCTCCCTCACCTCCATCCAAGGCCACAAAGGAACCTTCCACATCCAAAGTTTTACCTGCCCATCCACCAATATCATTTATTGCATCTGCTGCTCCTGATGCGGTCTCCTCTACATTGGGGAGATTGGACGCCTCCTTGCAGAGCTCTTTAGGGAATATCTCCAGAACAACCACACCAATCAACCAACCGCCCTGTGGTCCAACATTTCAACTCCCCCTCCCACTCAGCCGAGGACATGCAGGTCCTGTGCCCCCTGCACCACCACTCCCTCACCACCCGACGCCTGGAGGAAGAACGCCTCATCTTCTGCCTTAGAACACTTCAACCCTATGGGATCAATGTGGATTTCAGCAGTTTCCTCATTTCCCCTTCCCCCACCTCACCCCAGTTCCAACCTTCCAGCTCAGCACTATCCCCATGACCTGTCCTACCTGCCTATCTTCCTTCTCACCTATCCAATCCACCCTCCTCTCTGACCTATCGCCTTCATCCCCACCCCCACTCACCTATTGTACTTTATGCTACTTTCTCCCCATCCCCACCCCCCTCTCATTTATCTCTCCACTCTGAAGGCACCCTGCCTCTATTCCTCTTGAAGGGCTTTTAATCGAAACGTTGATTTTCCTGCTCCTCAGATGCTGCCTGACCTGCTGTGCTTTTCCAGCACCACTCTAATCATTAACTCTTCCAAACTATTCCATGTAATTACACAGCAGTAGTTGCTGAGTGGAGTAGGAGGATAAATGCCAAGTAATTGAGGATAAATGCCTGGCGATGTCCTGGTCAGGCCATGAAGGTAATCAGGGTCTCACAAGCCCCACACCACACATGCACAAAAATGCCAATGGCACCATGAAATGGTTTCAATTAGGCCTTTATTTAGGGGAACCAGTTCTCTACCTCTTTTGAGCAGGCAGTCTCTGATCTGACCACAAGTAAAACACCTGAAACTTGACAGTGAAGAGTCAATCCAATGCTGCTCTAGTAAAGTATTGACCTATGTGTATGTTAAGTTCAGTTAATATATCCAGTATGTCTCAGAATGAATTAAACCTGCATTTTATAAATTTATGAAACATTACTAGCCTAAACCTCTCAGCTTACATGGGCACAAATTATTAATGCAATGCCCTACCTAAGAAGGTAGTTGAGGTCATAACCATTAAACAGCGCATGGATGAGCACTTCAAAACAATGGACTCAAATTCTGGAAAGTAGGACTAGTGTAGATTTAAAGCAGATTTGTTGGTGCAGACTTGAGGGGCTGAAGGCCTTCTTCTGCACTGTATGTGAAATAACTGCACAGATGCTGGTGTCCCTGTTAATAAATCTCCCTTTATTAACTAGTGCACAGTACACTGGCTGTGGTCAGCCAGCTTGGAGTCAGTCCTCAACTGAGTATATTCTAATCCCCTGGTTATAGTGGTCAGCCACAGTTTTCCCTGCTTAGGGTTGTTAACCTAGGCAAAATCAAGAACCTCGTAGATCAAGTGGTCCACTTGGTCCTGATCACTACAGTATGATTCTATGATTGTAAATTAACTAAACTATACTGTGATTCAAATCTTATGGAAAAATCATTTTTGTTTCTTCACTCTCTTCCTTATCACAGTAGGGCTGGTTAAAAACCATACCATTCGGTCTATTGAACTACACAAACTGGTGCCATCTGCAGGACAGTGAGGAGTAAGTCAGTCAGAAAAAAAAGTCACTGTTTAAGAGCTCGGAACTTTGAAAATGTTAAGCGCATAGCTTCTTGAATTGCTTCGCCCCTTTCCCCTTTAAATTAATCTTTACAGTTTAAAGAATGAGGAAAATTATTTATTGTGATAATAGTGTCCATGGCTTTTAAAAACCAATCAATATTTCCAGGGTGATGATCAAAAATGGAAAATTATGAGTATTATTAAGGTGGATGATTAATGGTTACAGTTACAGTAGGAGCCAAAAATATGAATCAATGAAGGCCTTAATACTGTAACTATTAGAAAGAAATGATAATCCGGGAAGAAATATTTGTTTAAAAGTATCAGTTTTAGAAAAAAAATCACCAAGAAAATGGCTTTTTGGCTCGTGTGTGTGCATCTATCAACTATGAGTTGTACAATTTCAAATCTTTAGTCTATAAATTAATTTATGATCGGTCATCATTCTAGGAAGTATATTGAATCTAATCAAGTGAGATGGGGGAAAAGCAGTCAGTGTTACAACATTACTCGGCTACTCAGAGACATCAGCTGGAAGAGGGCAGATATATCAGGTGGTGATGGAGCTGTGGATTGTGAAGATTTTCATTGTTAGGGCTGACACATGTAGAAGTAGCACACAGTTGACACAGTTGAAAATTTGAGCAACATGTTTAACACATTTCCCACACCTCACTCCTCATTCCCCAATCAATTAGTCAACAACTTTTAAAAAAAAAGGAAAAGCAGAAAAAGTTACAAAAATTCCCTGACAGGCAATACATTTTGGTTTCCTGACAATAAAATAATTTAAAAGAAGGCCATTGATCACCATTACTACTTTCCTCAGTTCTGTTTTGCAACTAACAGTGTAAACAATTATGGTTGTTATGACAACTCCAAACCCCTTCAAGATACATTAAGGGAGTAGCCTAGATTGTAGCTTTTTCTTATTTTAAAGGTAGGTGTAAGGTGTTGCATTCCAGATGCAATCAGATTGGTCAAACTACTTAACTTTAAAAGGAAAATACACTATTTTTACAGTACTGTTAAAATACACAGACAAAATAAAAGTAAAAGAATTGGCTTAACTACAACTCTATTGCAGTGCTTCATAAAATACTAAATTAACTGTTCCAGTATAGAAACATTCCATAAAAACACTCTTGGCAAAACAAATTCAGTAAAATAGATTGTCCCATATGCAATTCTAGCAGCAGGAAGAGAACCCCAGCTTTTAGATGTAACAGAGAGGAAAAAGAGTTTCCACATCTAGCTTCAAGACCCCAGCAACTGCAAAAAACTAAAACTAAAACTTTTGGTTCTGTGGGACCTTGACCCCACCCATTCAGGCTGCTTCTACTGTTCCAACTTTAAAAAAAAAACCAAAGGCTTCACAAATTGTTTACTTTATTGGCTCTGGCACACACTTGGCACCTCAACCCTTCAGTATCAAAAACACCAGGACAAAATACACTTCCTAAAGCCATTGTATCATCACATGGTGTCCTTCTCCTTTTGTTCACTCAGTGAAAGTTCAGTCTCCATCTTCTTCAGTCCCCCATATACCTAGCAATAGATTAACAGGCTCTTAGGCTTGAAATGGATCGAATTCAGATCTCAGCCAGGCAGTGACAGAAACACCTTTCTTTGTGGAAAGATTCTATTACCTATCGTTTTCTTTTTACCTCCAAAAGATTAGCCTTATTCTATAGCTGATCTTCATCCTTAAAAATGGGGTTGCTTCTTCATCATAGTCTTCTGCAAACTGAAACAGTTTATTTTTTCTCCTGTGAGTGTCCTTTTGAAATATTAAAAACATCACTAATTACAGGTGGAAGTTTTCCTCAGCTGATGGCTCAGGGTGAACTTGAGATGTGAACATTTGTGTGAAAGAGAGGTTTTTCATTATTAATGTACCTCTTTGTTGTGTGAATTAAATGGCTGGTTCTGCGAGAAATTTCTGTACTTCTGCTGCATGCTTTACTTATTCATTTTTCAAGCTTTGGCTGTGCCACGTGACTGCTAATAGTCGGGTTTTTAGATCAGCATCCTATTTAAGGTGATTAGATTGCTGCATTTCCTGTTGAACTTTGATCTGTTTAAACTCCTTTTGATAAGAAACTTTCAGAACTACCTAGACAGTCTGCATAGCTCAAAGATCTAGGAGTTTGATAGGTAGCACGGTGGTTCAGTGGCAAGGCCTGCTGCCTCACAGCACCAGGGACCTGGGTTTGATTCCAGCATTGGGCACCTATCTGTGTGGAGTTTGCACATTCATCCCTTGTCTGTGTAGGCTTCCTTCAGGTGCTCCAGTTTCCTCCCACAATCCAAAGATGTGCAGGTTAGGTGAATTGACCATGCTAAATTGCGCATTGTGTTCAGGGATGTGTAGGTTAGGTGCATTAGTCAGGGGTAAATCTAGAGTAATAGGTAGGGAATGGGTCTGGGTGGGTAACTGTTCAGAGGGTCAGTGTGGACTTGTTGGGCTGAGGGGCCTGTTCCCACACTGTAGGGGACTCTTATCTTCTAGGATTCTGTTCTATTCTATTTTATTCTATGTGAGCAAAACAAAAACCTGAAGTATGTGCATGATGTATTAATGGCAACCAAAATGTGTAAGTACACAAGTCAAACATTTTGCAATGGTGCCTGTTGGCATGATCCAATTTGACCATTTTCTGGATAGCCTTTTAATAGTAGCTTGTAGTTTTTGAACCAGTTCATGAGATTTGATTATGTTTTTCTCCAAATGTGTGAAGTTCACATTGATGTTTGCTGTGCATAATTGTAAAGGTGTGTCGCATGTAATTAGCTCCTATCCACACATGGGATATCCAATTTGCCTAAAGCCCTCAGGTTCACGAGTCTGCCTTAGAACCACCTATAGTTCTCCTTCCTGCATGCTTGAAAATCGTTCTTAAATTCCTTGTGATCCTCTTAGATGACATGGAGTCTTTTTAAAGTTCAAATTTAGTCACTAGGTGTGGGTGCCGCTGGTGAGGCCAGAATTTGTTACCCATTCTGAATTGCCAAGAGGGCAGTTAAATCTCAACCACATTGTTATGCATCTGGCATCACATGTAGACCAGACTAGGAAAAGACAGCGAACCAGATAATTTTATCCAACAATTGACTGTGTTTTCACGATCTTCATTAGACTCTTAATTCCAGACATTTTTTGGTAGAATTCAAAATCCAGCAACTGCCATAACAAGATTCAAACCTAGGTCCCCAGAACATTATCTGGGTCTCTGGATTAATTGCCTCGTGATAATGCCACTAGGACATTAGCTACCAAAATTAAGGGAGGCAGAGAGTTATTAGAAGCTTCCCTGCAATGGGCTGACCGTCTACATGGAGCAATGTTGTCATTTAATACTGGTTGCAATTGGCTTTGCTGCATTTCTTTAAAAGGTTCTATGAAGTTAGGAGACAATTTTACCCCTCTTCAGCCTCAACCTGAATTTACGAGCTCAAGGAGATCTAAGTCCTTCGGCTCCATGAGTGGTATGCTTTCCCCTTACAACTCTATCCAGAGAGAAAAAACAAATCCAGGTCTGGAATGCCCTCTGGTGGACGGTCGCTTTTGTCTTGAGCAACATTTATATCTTCTCTTGAGAACAATTGGAAGTCTTTAATGTTTTTCTAGAGACCTAGTGTGTACTCAAGAGTGATCAATTCCAAACACACTAATTACGTTTCAACGTCTCTGGCATTTGTTCAACAAATAATATTGAAACTTACACCCACTTATGGAATCATAAAGCTTTAGATTACAGGGCTCAGATCCCTATTCCATTGTCGAAAGATGTAGCATGTATTTGTCCTTTTACTCAGATTATAATTCCTCCTGCGACCCAATGTTGAAATGAAAGAACATTTGAGAATTTGCTGTCCAAATCATGGTGCAGTCTCTGAAAAAGACCAACTCATATGCCCCCGAATTCAAATTAAATATCTTACACGACATTAACCGTGACATCTGCATACCAGAATCATTGTGCAGACCAACACAACCAGGTGATTAAACTCATGCCAGGGTGATACCATATCTCCAGGAAGAATTTGTTCTGCTCGAGTACTCCACAGTCGGAATGTCTGCAGAATGCAGTGGTTTGTGTTTAATTTTCTGTGCTGATGCAGCCGTGGCATTGCTGTGAATACCGATACAGAGAGAGAGAGAGAGAGAGAGACACTGACACTATATATAAACAGGCTGCACTGAGATTCTGACAGTACAAGTACTTAAAGCATTAAATCCACCTTGAGGGTTGCAACTTAATTTTCAGGGTGCTTGTTTCTTGCCCAGCCCTGTATATCTGTAGCAGGGAACTGAAGATAATTATTGTGGACACCTGAGGGACATAGTTCCACAAAAAATCCCAAACAAATACAGTAACTCCACTTTCTAAAAAAAAGTAATTGTGTAATATTTAGGCCACTCCACACCTCTCTCTATCACCAAATTATATCTGGTTTCAACATACATAAAAAAAAACACAACGGTATTTGAAGTTTTTGGGATAATTTACTATGGTAAAGGCAATACATAATTTTTTCATTCCTTAGTAGAATATGGGAATTAATCACTGGCCAGCAATTATTCATACCCTTAGATGCCCTTAAGGAAAATTGGTAGTGAGCTGCTTTTTTGAACAACTGCAGTACATGTGCTAGAGGTAGACCCACAATACCAACAAAGAGGGGTAACTGGACTTAGACCCAGCGACAGTGAAGGAGCAGTGATATATTTCCAAGTGAGGATGGTGAGTGACTTGGATAGAAGTCTGGCAGTGGCACCTCCATCTATCTGTTGCCCTCATACTTCTAGATTGAATTGGTCACAGGTTCAATTTTGGTGAATTTTGCAGTGCATCTTATAGATAGTACACACTTCTGCTACTTAGCATCAGTCACGGAGGGAGTGGATGTGGTGCCAATGAAATATCCTGCATGGTGTCAAGTGTTCGTGAAGCTGCAATCACCTTGGCAAGTAGAGAGTATTTCATCATACCCCTGACATGTGTCTTATAGATGTTGTCAGGCTTTCGGTAATCAGCTAGTGAGTTACTGACTGTAGTATTCTGAACCTCTGACATGCTCTTCTAGCAACTGTGCTTTTGTGGTGAGTGCAGTGATTTTCTGGTCAATGGTAACCCCAAGGATGTTGATAGTGGCTGAATCAACCATGGTAATGTAATTGAATGATAAGAGGTAGTGTTTAGACTGACTTTTATTGGAGGTGATCATTCCCTGGTTTTGCATGGTTGGATGTTAATTTTCCCTTGTCAGCTCAAGGCTGGACATTGTCCACATCCTGTTGCATTTGAACATGTACTGTTTCAGTATCTGAGGAGTCATGAATGGTCTTGAACATCATGCCATCACTCATGGGTGAACATCCCCACATCTGACCTTATGAAGGAGGGAAGGGCATTGATGAAGCAGCTGCAGATTGTTGGACAGAGGATACAACCTGGAGGAACTCTTGCTGAGATATCCTTGAGTTAAAATGACTGACAGCCAATAACCACAACCATCTTCCTATGTACCAGGTATGACACCAACCAGCACCTCATGAATGTCCAACCTTGAGTTGCCAGATCTTTTTGATGTCTGTCACAACAGAGGGGGTTCTCAATGTTAAGGTGGGACTTTTCCTCCATTGTCATTCCTACTGGTACCCATCATAGACAGATGCTTATGCAGCCAGCAGATCTGTAAGAATGAGGTCAAGTTTTTTCCTGTTGTTGATTCCCTCACCGAGTAAAAAATGAGGTCTGCAGATGCTGGAGATCACAGCTGTAAATGTGTTGCTGGTCAAAGCACAGCAGGCCAGGCATCTCAGGCCTGAGATGCTGCCTGGCCTGCTGTGCTTTGACCAGCAACACATTTGCAGCTTGATTCCCTCACCACCTACTGCAGACCCAGTCTAGCAGCTGTGTTCTTTAGGACTAGACCAGCTCAACCAGCTATCCTGCTGCCTAGCCAGTCATAGTGGTGGACATTGAAATCCCCTACTGTGTTCAATTCATGCCCATGCCACCATCAGTGCTTCCTTCAAATGATGTCCAACCTGGAGGAGTACTGATTCATCAGCTGAAGGAGGATAGTATGTGGTAATCAGCAGGAAGTTTCCTTGCTCATGCTTAAACTGAAGCTGTGAGATTTCATGAGGTCTGGAGTCAATGTTGAGGATGGCCAAAGCAACACCCTCCTGATTTTACAACACTGCGCTGCCATCTCTGCTGGGTCTGCCCTGCTGGTGAGACAGGACATATCCAGGCATGGTAATGGTGGGACCTGATCCGTAAAGTATGATTTTGTGCATACAACTGTCAGACTATTGCTCAACTAGCCCGAGAAACCACTCCCAATTTTGGAACTAGCCCCCAGAAGTTAGTAAAGGAGGACTTTGCAGGGTCAGCAGAGCTGGTTCGGCCGTTGTTGTTTCCAGTGCCTAGGTCAATGTCAGGTGCCCTGTTGCTGTGCCTGCAAGAAGTAGGTACCCTTTCATATGGGTAGAGGGGACACTGGTAGGTAGACTGGGCATAGCAATGAGACCATCATGTCTATCAGTGGGAACAACCCTATAACGTTGAGCTCTCTACCTGTTTAGTTAAAAATATGAAACATATTTATGATCTAATAGTTAGGCTGATGTAATAATTTAACTACAAACAAAACAATTAATGATCACAATTCTAAGAAATAAATGACGCTTTGCTAGAAATCATCATCATTCCTTTTCAAGCTATGTTCTCCAGAGCCTAAGATCACTGAGTGACCCTTAAGGGTGTTTTTCTCTTTATTAAATTCTCCAACAACTCTGGAAATTCTGCAATTGTTCCCAGTTCAAAACAAAATGCACTTTATCCACCCCAGGAGAAAATTATTGAACCATTCCTGTCTTTTTTTTTAAATTAATGTGCCACTCAGTTTTAAAAAGGAATCATTTGTTAAGTGTTTCCTAGACTAATTTAAAAAAAATCAACAGATATGACTAGGAAGGGTTTGGAGGGATATGGGCCAGGTGCTGGCAGGTGGGGCTAGATTGGGTTGGGATATCTGGTCAGTATGGACGTGTTGGACCAAAGTGTCTGTTTCCATGCTGTACATCTCTATGACTCTATGTAGTTCTTTGTTAAACTAACGTATGAACCAGAAGCTGAGGTAGACCATTTAGTCCTTCAAGCCTGCAATGCCATTCACTAAGATCATAGACTGTAACCTCAAATCCACATTCCGGCCTACCTTCGATAGATTTTTGGTGAGTAAGTGATGGAAAAGTTATGTATGTCTGCCTTAAAAATATTGAAACCCTTTGCTGCCACCTCATTTTCAGGGAGTAATTTCCAAAGACTCAGATGAAAATGTCCAATCTCTGCTTTAAATGTGTGACCCCTGATTTTTAAACAATAAACCCCCAATTCTAGAATCTCCCATGAGAGAAAATTTTCTCTCCACATCTATCTTATTGAGACCCCTTAGGATTTTATTGAAGTTGTTTGCTACGCTTCCTCACTCCAGTGGACATAAATCTAACCTATCAAACTTTTCTTCATGAAAAAAAAACTTGACGATTCCAAGCATTTGCACAGCAAACCTTTTCTAAAGTGCCTCCAACGCGCATACATGCTTCCTCAAATATTGTGACCATGGCTAGTTCAGAGCTAACCGCAAAGGAATGGCTAAAGTCAAGGGAGTAGAGGAGATGGGTTGGAAGAAGTGTAGATGACAACTTTCATCTATTTGCTTCTGCATTTCAGCACTTAGCTGCAACCTTTGTCAAATTTCGAAGTGAACTGTCATCACCTCATTGTTCTCATGATATTTTAATTATGTGATAAATAAGTTTTTCTCAGAAGGATTAACTGTCATTCAACGCCTTTGTGCATTTTCTGGCCTAACACTTCAAGCAGCCTTTAGAAGTGAATAAAATGCTTAATTTAAGAATAAAGCAGAGCTGTGAATTCTGTGAGCTGGATCACCCTTTGGAAGAGGTAGTTTTCCCCATGAACGGAGCTCATTGAATTAAATGGAGATTGTCTCTGAGGACTTGAGATAAACTGCTTCACTAAAGCTAAATTAGGAAGAACAGCCAGAGTAAGGACCAGAAAAACACTGAATCCAAACTAGAGACCTTCGGATAATTCATGATTAGTCAGAGTTAAATCACCACAAATAACCCAGGTATTTCACTTTGAAACTGTTGTAAGCTTTGCTAGTACAACAGACCCATCCAGTTCCCCTCCACCAATCCCATCCTCTGCCTCGCCAAACTGGTCCTTAATTTTTCCTTTAACTCTTTCTATTTCCTCCAAATCCAAGGGGTAGCCATGGGCACCTTGATGGGCCCCAGCTATGCCTGCCTCTGTCTGTTATGTTGAACAGTCCCACTTCAATGCCTACACAGGTACTATGACCCAACTCTTCTGCCTTATATAGATGACTGCATTGGTGCAGCGTCCTGCACCCAGGCTGAACTGGAGCAGTTCAGTTTATCGACTTCATCCACAACCTCCACCCCGCCCTCAAATTCACTTGGTCCATATCAGACACCTCCCTTTCCTTTCTTGACCACCCATTTCCATTTCCAGTGACAGTCTCCAGACGGACATTTACTACAAACTGACAGGCCCCCACAACTACCTGGGCTACACCTCCTCCCACCCAGTATCCTGCTAGAACTCCATCCCATTCTCCAATTCCTCTGCCTCTGATCAGATGAGGAGACATTCCATTCCCAAGCATCCCAGATGTCCATCTATTTTGAACAAAATGCTTTTCCTCCCTCTGTCATCCAGACAGCTCTCCATCGCTCTACCTCTGTTCCCCACTCCATTGCTCCTAATATCCCCTCCTTCAAACTTAATAAAGACAGAGTCCCCCTTTTCTTCACCTAACACGCCACCAGTCTCTGCATTCAACTCAACATTCTTAAACACGGCCGCCAATTCCAACTCGACCCCACACCAAGAACACCTTTCCCTCCCCACTGCTCTCTGCCTTCCATGAGGGCTGTTCCCTTTGACAGTCTTTCGTTTGCGCCGCTCTCCCCACCGATCCCTCCGAACCCCCAGGTACCTTCACCCTGCAGCCGGAAAAGATGCAAAATCTGCCGGTACACCAACCACCTCACTTCCATCCAGGGTCCCAAACAGTCCTTCCAGGTGAGACAGCCTCTTTTCCAACCTAATTTACTGTATCTGGTGCTCCCAATGTGGTCTTCTCTACACTGGAGAGACAGAGTGTAAACTTAGGGAACAGTTCACCGAGATTCTCAGCCGGGCCCATAGGGCCTTACCGGACTTCTGTCACCACCCATTTAATTCCCCTTCCCTCTTAGTTCTTGGCATGACCATCTTTGGCCTCCTCCATTACCACAATGAACCAAACTGCAAATTGGAGGAACATCACCTCAACTTCTGCCTGGGCAGCCTACAGCCTGGAGGACTCAACATTGAGTTCTCTAATTTCACATAACCTCCTTTCCCATCCCCTGACTCCCTTCTCAGCCCATCCCCCCCCCCCCCCCCCCCCCCCCCCCCCCACCCCCCGTCCCCTCCATTCCTCCCTGCCACCAACCAGATTCCTTCCTCCCATTGGTCAATCAGGTTGTACCCTCTACCTGTCTTCACCTATCCCCACTTCACCACCCTGCCCTCGCCACTCCCTTTATCTGCAGCCCCCCCACAATCACCCCCAACACTGAAAAAGGATTATACCCGAAACGTCAACATCTCCACCTCCTGATGCTGCCTGACTCGCTGCATTCTTCCAGCCTCCTGCCTGTCTACTTTGCTAGTGCAATGAGCACAGCATTACGCTAACTAGTTTCATCTTGTACTAGCATGCTGAGCACATCATGAAATAAATTATTGCCTTTAGGTCCAAAAGGAAAACAAATTATTCTCTCCATCCTCAGATATATCCAGAGATTGACTGTGGATAATCATATAGCGATGAAGAGGTTAAAAAACCATATGTGGTAAAGATAAAGTGACTGAGGTCAATTAATTTTCTGTCATAGGCTTAAAGACATGAGCATAAATTGCTTTTTATTATAGGATATAAAGTCAGGAAGAGAGGTGAAAGATATTTCATGCATGTTGGAAAGATGTGCTGCAATATAGCTCAGAGGAACCTTTCACACCTTATGGATTTTTCTCAAAATAATATATTATAGAATAGTGTAAATTAAGTTTAAAAATATTGTAAAATATTCTATTTCCAGTAATCTTATTTGACTGAAAGATAAATCATAATCTTTGTTTATTGAACAATTGAGAGAAATGTATATTTCATTTTACCATCCAACAATGCATTAATTGAACAAATGATTAAAAATAAGGACGGAAACTTAGAGGAGCCTAATGATTGTGGAGAGGAGATTGGGACTGGCAGGAGTGGGATTTGAAAGTGGCAGAATCAGGCAAGGATTAGAGTCAGGTTTTTCTGATTGTGGGATAAATATTCCCTGTATCTTCTCATTAAGTTCTGGGTGTTGAGATTGGATTCTTTTGGAGATCCAGAGGCAAGTTGAAAGCTGTCTGTTGAGAGATTATTGTTTGTTAACAACTTTAATAACTGCAATTTTCCCTTCATTATTTTGCAGCTTCCCATCCTACCCCCTATTGCAAGAAAGCAACATGCCAATTGTTTTATAGCATGGAAGTCCGAGCAGATACCTACTGATTCCAGATTGATGCTTGCTCCAAAGAACCTTGATGCTTGACATCAGGTACCAACTTTTCATGGCATGCTCTATGGGCATTGGCCACACACACTCATTCAAGGACATTGGCATCTGATGTGTGCCAGTCTCTAAGAACGCTTATGGCACATCACCAATTCATTTAGTATACCTTTCTGCATTTCAATGCTGACTCATGGGGAGCAATGGCAACTATCATTGCGATGCTGCAGTAAGGACACTTTACTCTGAGGAACATGCACGCAGCCCATGGGCTGGACAGTGCTTCATCCCTGGCCTGTTTGCTTTCTTCCTTAGTGCTCACTCACTTTGAGCCTACCTGGATGCTAACCACATGCCTGTTTTGTCTTGCATGTTTGCATTTCAACCTTCAACCTAAAACACCAGACTCTCAGTAATGCTGCCTTGCCATGCTGCTTCGAGCAAACATAACGACAAGAAGCCAGACATAGTGGTCAGCAGCTCTCAGCTAGGGTTCTTGGCACAGTAACTCAAGACAAAACAATAATTTAACTTCTTTTTAAATAAAGTTTCACAATATTAGAATTTTTTTAAAAAATCACAAAGTTGTTACACTCAAAAGATGCAGTTTTCAGGAGTGTAACTACAAGCATTAATGAGGACTAAGTGTATACACAAACTAAAACAATCCTGATTCCTAAATTAATTACCTGCATGTTAGGTATCCATGTAATTCACATCCACTATAAACTGATTCTCAAGTCAGTCTCTAGGTCATATTGACAATTAAAACTTCGTCATTCCTTTACTCTGATAACAGAAGACGACAGACTAACAAGAGAGAGATAAAATATTGACAGGTACAGAATCCCTCAATATTTCTCCAATAACCAAAGTGAGAACATTGTTTTTCTTTCCTAGATATAATAAATGCTGGAAATGAAAATGAAGGGCTGCTGCCATCTCAAAATCCTTCTACTGCTTTTGGATATCATGGTTGCTGTGATGTTGGAAAGATGGCGGCCAGATTAACACACAGTAAAGTTCCATAATTGCTAATGGGAATGGCCAAGTGAAGGTCCAGTCTTTATGCTTGATTACGCTGATTTTCTTCACACAATTCTCCCTAATATTGGTGTCATCAACATAAACAAAGAATTTAATTTAACAAAGTACAACCAGTAAAACAATTTTTACATCAAGATGAATTGGGTAAACAGGTTACTTGACATCAGTTTGGTGATGTCTAGATGATTGTGGTCCTGAGGAACTTCAACAAAGCACTGAATGGGAAAGTGCAAAATTGCTGACATCCTGGGTTTAGTTGTCCATATGCAGACTCCAGAAGTTGCTAACATTTGCACAGACGTACCTCAAAATAGAGTAATTAAATGTGTGTCAGCTGGAAAGGCTAATAGAATAGATTTTACTGCAATAGGAAGTCTGTGGGAAGAGATTATACCTCATTCAAATATCAATTTTAGAAAAAATGTTAGAAACATTTTCCACAAATCTACAGTTTGCTCAATTATGCACTGCAATTAATTTCAACAAGCAGGCTATGCATGTTGAAGGAGATTAGTTGAATGTAGCAGTAGTACGGTCTAAAGTGATTAGCGCAAACTGAGAAACAAGAATGTATTCAACACTGCCAGCCACGTCCTTTTCAATGGGTCTCTTTATTGTCCTCCACACATTCAGGAATGCTGTTTGGGCCCATGAAGATCAAACCACTAGTGATCAATCTGTTTCTCATAGGCATTTCCAGAATTCCATTAAGAATATCATAATGTAAAAGAGATAAATGCAGAGCTGCTAAGGGATATTGCTCACAAAAAGTACAACAATAGGATGGAATTAAATATTATCCTGTCATGAATCTGAAATATGAACATATAATTCGTGATACGGAAATATTTATCACGGAAAACAACATTTTCAACTTTTATTAACCAATGAGAGAAATAAATTTGTTGCTTTCTTGTCTAAATATAGGCAGGGTTTTAAAATTCACTCATGGGATATGGACACTATAGACAAAACCAATATTTCTTAGGCATGCCCTTCGGCCCTTGAGAAGGCATGCTGAGCCACCTTTTTGAATGCAGCATTCTGTGAGATGAATCCACACCCACAGTGCTATCACAAAGAGAGTTTCCGAACTTTAAGCAAGTGATATTGAAGGAGTGACAATAAAGTTCCGAGTCAGGATGATGTATTGTTTGAAGGAGAATTTACAAATAGTGGTGTTTGCATAAATGTGCTGTCCATTTTCTTCTGGCTGTTTAGAGATTGTGGGTTGCAAAGGTGTAATTGAAGGAGACTTCAGCAAGTTGCTCCAATGCATCTTGCGTCCTCTGCCACATTTACTGGTGGTGGAACACGTGAGATTAACATGTTAGTTAGGTAAAGATAATATGGAGCTGCTTTAGTGTTGGTGAAAGTGCACTCATTCAGCAAAGAGAGAGTGAGTATTTAATCACACTCCGAGGTGTAGCTTGCCTTAATGTCTGTTTTGTAGGTTTCATGGCGATGTAGTCAATTTGATCACCCCATCCTACCAAACTCACATTAACAACAACAAAAGCAGAAGTTGCTGGAAAAGTTCAGCAGGTCTGCCAGCATCTATGAAGAGAAATCAAAGTTAATGTTTCGTGTCCAGTGACCCTTCCTCATTAACTATCTACCTCAATCACTCTTGTTTGATTCTAGCCCTATTCTACAACTCTTCACATCCTGAGCCTTGTTCCAACAATGCCAGAATGGACATGCTGCAGCACCATTTTAGGTCTTTGTCACTGACGAGCACACCAAGTTCAGAGCTGTCCTGTACTGCTCCTTACACTTGGCCTAGACATGACAGAGAAGAGAAAAATTGGTGTTCTACCTAGAGGTCCTCAAAATTATGCAAAGGCAGGATACTCTCTTCCCGCAGGAACAGCAGTAGAGGTGAGAACACCAAACCATCGCAGCCTGATCCAAGGCTACCATATGAAGGAGTGCCTAGCAGTGAATGAAAAAGGTCAAAGGTCAATGACCTTCTTTACTCTGCCAAGGTAAGTGCCACCATCTTCTCTTCAGTACCTCATATTCACTCTTTCTCTACCCTGTACCCACCTCTCACCAAGGCTCATCCTCCATCCCTCCAATTATACCTGCAACATCTTCCCTCACTTCCTGAACGCTGACACCATTAACCCTGCATGAACTCTCTGCTGCCTACTCACTTAGGTCAGGACACCTCCTCACCTGTACAGTTGTGCCAACAATTTTCTGCTTTTGTAATACCTGTTTGTCTCTCATTCTGATGATAGGAAAAGAATCCAGAATAGGGCAGAAAGAGTCAAGACAGGTGGTATGCTGCCCAACATTCAACTCTTTGTCTTTTTAATGGAGATCCCAGACTCTGACCACCCTGAGTGGCAGATGGTGTCCAAGTCTCTGAACTGGTACCAGAGGCTGCCTTTCATGTATGGTGATGGGATGCCCATACACAGGTCTCTTATTCCTTGTCTTGACTGGACTGTTGATAACCACAATAAGCTTCTCGGTTTTGTGTCTGACAAAACGGCATGAAATACAGCATTAATTTGAGCCAGATATCTACAGCTGAGGATCTAAGGGTAAAAAGGCAAGTCAAGACAAAACAGGAACACAGTATCAAGGTAGACTCAAAATGAATGGCGTTAAGCAAGAGTCCACAGACACAGCCTGGTCCAGTCCATGAGCTGGTGTGTGTGTCTTTACTGCAGCAGTACAGTTGCTACTTACACCCTGAGGTGCAGCATTGAAACACAGAAGTGCACTCTAACTGGATCAGAGATGACCATGAGCAGCAATCCTCTAACCTTTTTACCAGCTGCGCAAACCTCAGAGGCCTGTGTCTGGAAGTGTAAGTCAATGCTGCAATCACCATGATTTTACTAGTCGCTAGGAGTGGAACATTAGAGTGGCTGTGCCTGCAGCTATATAGCTTATAGCTAACACTGATCATGAGGACATTTAGAGGCACTTTGCAGATGTGGACATGGGGTACATGTGGCCAGTGCCCACGGAGCATGTACTGAGATGTTAATGCTTGCTGTCCAACACAGAGGTCCTTTGGAGCAACCAGCAAGCTGGAGTTGCCAGGTAACTGCTCAGAACTCCGTGCTGAGCATTCTCGATGTCGAGTTTGCACATGGTAAGTAGTACAATGGAAACCTGCATATTAATGACATGAGATCTATAGGTAAAAAAGGTCATTACTAACTGCTGCCAAACAAGGATTGTATCTTTCCACTCAGATCCTAGTTAGTTAATTGATGCGTTGAGTTGTTCCCGACCTCAAGATAGCATGTAATATTCAAAAAGTGGCCTAACCAATGTCCCGTATAGCTGCAACATGACCTCCCAAATTTTATACTCAATGTTCTGGCCAAGAAAGGAAAGCATACCAAATGCCTTCTTCACTATCCTATCAACCGCGACTCCACTTTCAATGAATAGAGCGTGCAATTCTGGTCTCCTTCTTATTGAAGGATGTTGTGGAACTTGAAATGGTTCAGAAAAGGTTTACAAGAATGTTGCCAGGGTTGGAGGGTTTGATCTAAAGGGAGAGGCTGAATAGGCTGGGGCTGGTTTCCCTGGAGGGTTGAATGCTGAAGGGCTATCTCATAGACATTTATAAAATCATGAGGAACATGGATAGGATAAAGAGACAAAGTCTATTCCCTGAGGTGAGAGAGTCCAAAACTAGAGGGCATAGGTTTAGGGTGAGAGGGGAAAGATATAAAAAGGGACCTAAGGGGTAACTTTGTCACACAGAGGGTGGTGCATGTATGGAATGAGCTGCCAGAGCAAATAGTGAAGGTTGGCACAATTTCAGCATTTAAAAGGCATCTGGATGGGTATATGAATAGGAAGGGCTTAGAAGGATATGGTCCAAGTGCTGGCAAGTGGGACTAGATTAGGTTAGGATATCCGGTCATCATGGATGAGTTGGACTGAAGGGTCGGTTTCCATGCTGTACATCTCTATGAGTCTATAGCCTTTTCTGGAACTCTGTCATGATCTTGACACATTTCCTGCAGAACTCATGTCATTCAGCCTCCATAATAATTCCATCCCATGGGTTTTTGAGGTTGTGGAATAACAGTGGCTAGTCATTCATCACAAAATACCCACCCCTCTGACTAATTCTTGTCACAACATATTTATTGGCTGGTCCCGTCAAGGTTGATAACAGGAAATTCAATGATAGTAATGATATTAAACATCAAAAGGAGGTGTATTGATGCTCCCTTATGAGAGGTGGTCTTTGGCACTTTAATGTAACTTACCAGTAGTGGCCCAAACTTGAATAATGTCCAGATTCTGGTTTCGTTTGTGTCTAGATTGCTTCAAAACCCAAGATATTGCAAATGCAATTCAACACAGTGCAATTGCTAGAGAAGTGAACATCCTTACTTTTGATTTTGCGATTGAGGAAAGGTAATGAATTAAGCCATTGTAGATGGGTGGGCATAGCCCGAGGCTCTCCTACACCATTTTCTTTTCAGCTTGGTGCGACTCCACCAACAGAGAGTTTCCCTTAATTAAAGTGGACTACATTTTAGGTAGGTGCCATTGATGTCACACTTGATCAAATGATCCCTTGATGTCAATGCCAATCTTCCTCATATTACTTGTGGAAGTTAGTTCTATTTTCTATATTGGAACCAAGCCCTGGCCCACCCATATCAACATGATGATCAAGAAAGCACAGTGTCTCTACTCCCTTAACCTCCTAAGAAAATTTGGCATGTCCACAAGGACTTTAATCAATTCTTATAGATGCACTATAACATGCATCCTGTCTGGATGCAAAGCATGGTATTTGCAAGGTTTGTAGCTCAGGTTGAGGTTTAGGGTCTAGGTTTGCTCACTGAGCTGTAGGTTTGATATCCAGACATTTCATTATCTGGCTAGATAACATCATCAGTGGCGATCTCCAAGTAAAGGCTACACTTGGAGGTCGCCACTGATGATGTTACCTAGCCAGATAATGAAACATCTGGATATCAAACCTACAGCTCAGCGAGCAAACCTACACTTAAGCATGGTATAGCAACTGTTCTTCCCAAGATTGCATGAAACTACAAAGAGTCGTGAATGCAATCTCTTCCATCATGCAAACCAGCCTTCCTTCAATTGACTCCATCTTTTCTTCTGGCTACCTCAGGAAAGTGACCAACATTATCAAAGACCAGTCCCACACCAGCTACCCTCTCTTCCACCCTCTTTGGTCAGGCAGAAGATATAAAAAATTGAAAACGCATACAAATAGATTCAAGAACAGTTTCTTCCTTCTTGTTATCAGGCATTTAAATAGACCTTTCAAATGTTAATAGTGATCTCTCTGCACCTTTCCTGAAGTTGTAACACTTCATGCTGCACTCTGTTCTGCTACCTTGATGCACTTTGTATGGTATGATCTGTGTGTGCAGCACACGAAAAACCACTACACTATATTTCAGAACATGTGACAACAATAAATCAATGACCCTAGTGCAAGACAAATTGAGCGTAAGTGAGTATGTTGTATACACCACTTAACTGCACACTCCAACACTGTGCTATCAAATGAGGGAAGGATAATAGGTTGGTAATTGGTCATATTGAATGTGTCCTGGGTACTAGAAGGTTTTATTTTATGCTGTCAAGTAGACTTTGCAACATGAGACCATTTTTCCAAGACTACAGTTTGTTTTGCAGCACAAAAACAATCAATCAATGCTTTGCCTTCTGGATATCAAACTGGTCTACCTGACATCAACACCATTGGCTCAGACTTCTGGAATACTGAGTGTCAGATTTGCCTCTGACCCAACATCAGGTTCAGCTGCTGATGTTTAAAACAAGAAAAAGATATTCTGTTACAATGGAACTACTTCTAGCAACCCCACTGTCATACAGATTTACTGCTTGGTGATGACAGCATACCATACGAGGTAAAATGGTGGATCCCTCTTACTCAGAACCTCTCACCTCAGCAATAGTTCAGTATCTTGTGTCAGAATGCTTAGCTTCCCTTCAGCGATCCACACAAAAAAGCTTTTCAGCACCTTTTTGATTTTAGAACTACTGTCAGATTTTTGTATGGGTCAATTGGTTTTGATTTATACAGCACCTTCAATCATTTCTTGCTATCACACTGAACAGCTAAAGTCTGGCTGCAGCACAACCTTCAGCTTAAGGCCAAAGTGAATCCTTTACTCAGCATTTCTCTAATGATGATTGCAAATACTTCAGCTTTGTCTTTTGAACCCACGCTTTGGCTCTGTCATTAATGAAGTCTCCTCATATCAGTTGTTTAATTTTCCACCACCATTCACAACTGGCTGCAACAGAGCATTAAGCTGGCATACTGGTCGATAATGTAATTCCAAGTCTGAGATTTGCTGGCAATTTAAAGGATCTTGTCTATTTTTATGATTACACTTGACCTTGCTTGCTCATTTTCACAAAGACATAGAGGAACTAATGAAAATTAATACATAAACAATGCTCACTGAGCTTAAAGCATCACCCTCCACACAGATAAATCTCAACTCAAAGTAGATATCCTGACAATTATCCATGACCTTTTGCTCTGAAGAATCTGTGCAGGCACCTTATTTATCTAATTAATGCTTTTACTCACATGTAGATGCTTATATATTGCTGGTACAATAATAATTAACAGCCAATTATAGTTGTAAAAATATTCAGGTAATCAAAATTTGTATTTGATGTGAATTAATTCACGGTTAGAAATGAATGCAACACAATCCCCTATAGATCAGCTTTCCTTTTTCTGGCTCATGGGAATTACTCCCAAATAAGTTAGGGGATGTCACACATGTAAGTTTCTTTTATGAATAGCACCTCTTGTATCATCCCTCAGAGCCCAACCACCAAGAAAATTGTGCTTCCAGTTAATTGCACTCAGAAAAATATCATAAATCTCATGTATGCACCCCATGATTTTATCAATTGGAAGCATGTCTTCAGTTTTCACAGAATATATTTCCTATTGAGTTTACGTCTCTGAGTCTCAACTTGTAAATGAGCAAAACTGTTCAGAAAGAATATTGTGATCAATTGATATATAACAAGGTTGCCATTATATTTTTATAGCCAGTAAAATCATGGATATGTGGTTGTAAAATTGGAACTGGATCAAAGAAATGTCACAGTCTGTATAAGGCTTGAAAAAATTCTTGTTAGACGCCAAATACAAAAGAATGCAAGTGTCATGTCTTGGCTTGGAAGAACAACGCTCAAAAAGGTATTGGTTTTAAATGCAGCTACCACATCATTTAATTCACTAACTGCTGAACACACGATATCTGACTTTGCTCCACCTTCATCAGTACATAAGATGCAATAAAGCATTTGGATTGCGAATGCACTTCAGTTATCATTATGACTCCCCTCCTCAACTTGAAAGAGGACACTTGTGTATTTTTCTCCTTCACTTGAACTTGTCATTTAATTAGACAATAACTTTCTAAACAATGATGTTAATTCTTAAAATCTAAATTCATTTTTTTTATCTCTTACAGTTGAGAAAAGTATTCATAAGTCAGGCAAATGTTCCTGCATCACATCTAGATTCTATCCCTTAATTAATATCTTGCACTAAATTTTACACAGCCAAACTATTATTTTCCTAACTAAAATGTGTAAATGAATTTCTTCAATAATGAAAATCAGAATTTCACTGCAATACAATTTTAGGCTATCATTCAGTTTTCCACTTTATGGAGCTGATATTTCTCCATTTTTCAAAAAGTGTGAACTGAACTCCTGATTTCCTTTTCACCTTTGAACTGTGACCTCCCTTGCACTAACCATCAGAATTACAATTCAATCCAATTGCTTTCTTGTGAACTTGCAAACATCACAAATAGGAACTACAAAATCAGAGGGGTAGTGTTTGGTGCATAAAAACTCTTACCTAGGCACGAGCTTTGTGCCAAGATTTGCTGAATTTTGACTTAAAATTGCTTTGTATAGTATTAAAATTCCAAATAATTTCTATTTCATGCTATGTTCTGAATCATGCAGAATCTCCAATTCACTACTGTGGTCTCCTGTCATGGTATGGTTTTCCCAGTGTTTCTGCCATTGTGCCAGAATTAGGAAATGTTGTCATCACCTTTGGAATCGATACTTTGCCTTCTGGGTAGCAAATTGGCCTACCTGACATTATCATCATCATTGGCTTTGTTGGGGAGAATCTGCTATCGGGGTACCTACGTTGGGGCTAGGGAGGGGAGCACCATTATTAAAGCAGACACTGTCAGATACCAGCTAAAACACAGCCATGTAAAGTAAACCCAGCCACTGCAGGACTGCCTGCCTGGGGCCACATTCCTGGGGGATTAGAACATGTCTGTCAGTTTCAGGTCATCCTATTACACTCTCATTGTTAATAAAGGAAACCGGTAACTATCGGATAGTGTAAATCGCACTGATACTACACTTGATTGATAAAGTACTTGCTAATGCCTCCGCTGACGTCAAACTCATTCGGGTCCTGTGTTAAATGATAATATCTGTATATTCAACTATGGAGAACTATTGTGAACGCCCAGACAGCCAGACGCATGGCAATGAGGAATCCCTTCCAACAATAAACTTTTAATATACAAGATCGGAAACTGCCGAACCCAGGATGTCTACCCATTGTTCGGCACAGCAGGAGTGGGACAGGTATCTCGGGGCAGCCAATAGAGACACTAATCCCTTCACAGACAGGTGAACCGACCAATGAAAGAGCCGAACAAGGGGAACCTGACCGGGAACTCGAGGAAGCGCAAAGTATAACTGCACCAGATCCGAAGGGGGAGACAGAACGCCTTCTCCAACGAATTGCATGCTTTTGAATTCGTTGTACAGTTTGCCAGTCTTGATTCTGTAATAAACGGTGTTTTTGCTCCAAACTCTAGCCGGTTTGATCTCTCCTTCCAACGAACACGTAGAGACGAGACCATTCGGTTTTCCGTCTCAACAGCTTGGATATCAGATTCACCTCTGTCCCTACATCAGGTTTATATGATGTCCTGTTTGAAACGTGACAAACCTGGAATGGTAGGTCTAACATACAAGGAATGACTGAGGATCCTGGGATTGTATTCATTGGTGTTTAGAAGATTAAAGGGGAGATCTAATAGAAACTTACAAGATAATACATGGCTTGGAAAGGGTTGATGCTAGGAAATTGTTTCCGTTAGGTGAGGAGGCGAGGACCCATGGACACAGCCTTAGAATTAGAGGGGGTAAATTCAGAACAGAAATGCGGAGACATTTCTTCAGCCAGAGAGTGGTGGGCCTATGGAATTCATTGCTGCAGAGGCAGTGGAGGCCGGGACGCTAAATGTCTTCAAGGCAAAGATTGATAAATTCTTGATGTCATAGGAATTAAGGGCTATGGGGAGTATGTGGGTAAGTGGAGTTGAAATGCCCATCAGCCATGATTGAATGGCGGAGTGGACTCGATGGGCTGAATGGCCTTACTTCCACTCCTATGTCTTATGGTCTAAACATGAAAAAACTTCTATAATACAGAACTAAGTCTGGCAATCCCACTATCACAGTTTCACTTCTTGGTGATGACAGCATACAATAAAATGGTGGATCCATCTTACTTAGAATCTCCCACCTCAGGAAATAGTTCAGCATCTTACATCAAAATGCTTTGCTTCCCTTCTGTAGTCTATACACAACTTTGCAGCATCCTTTTACTCAGCATCAGCCTAGTCAACAGTCTCAGCTCTATCATTTTGTGCATTTTGCATCAAAAAAGAACTTATTTGGGTCTTTCCCTCTTTTCAGGATGGAATCAAATAGAATTGCTCTATCATGGCCACAAAAGACAACAAGACTTCTTTCCAAACCTTGTCCATGGCCTGAACCATCCTCCTGTAATTCTGTAAGTATTTATTTTATTGTTCTAATTTCTTATTTATATGTGACCATTTCAGGGTCACGCTACGATGGTGACACCTATGATTTTTGTATAATTTTTAAAAATGAATTTTTCAAGATGAATTGTGGTTCATTGCCTGAATACACAATGACGGATGGGCAATTCCTTGCAAACATTTCAGCAACTAAAAATACAATTTTTTTTTGCTGTAGACTTCTTCATATTATGCTCATAGTAATGGCTGCAGTAACCAATCTCTGCTAGTCTAGATATCTTGAAGAATGTGAACCTAAAAAGCCAACTACTACATTCTTCCATGGCAGCAATATGTTGTGTATTGGTTCTGGTAGATTGGGATTGTTGACAAGTTGACACCTATGACATGTTTTGACAAACTTGTCCACATCTTTCTCTACCCCTTACCATCAACCTTGGATTTATAAGTTTTGTTTAGTACCAACCATTCCCAAGTGATCTCATGAACTGCCATCAAAAGAGTAAGCTATATCGTTTGTGATATTGCAAGTCTGCTGCCTCAGAGAATACACTTCTAAGTTCTGTAGCAATGTATTCCTTAAAATGGGTAATTCTCCCAGTTCAGATTTTCTGTCTGATGTTGTCAAATGTGGATTCTTATCTGACTCTCTTTCAGTCTCTCTAGTTGCTATTCCAACTGGTGTGACATGAACAGTCCCAAACTACACAGATGATGCCTTTAGATCATAATATCACAAGGCTTGAGAACTTGTCAAGCTGTCTTTCAAATGTTTGAAGGCATCTTTCTGTTTCTTATTAAATCAGAGTCCTCCATTCTTTCTAGTCAATGTCCTCAAATGGATCAGTCAAGGTACTGAAGTTTGGGATATACAATGCACCATAGTTCAAAAGTCCAAGAAAGCATTTCATTTCATTAGCATTTATTGGTTTGCAAGCCTCTGTTTTTGTTTCTCTTATTTTTGGCTAGATTGATTCCACTGCTGAGTTTTTGTTCCATGAACATTATCTGTCATGCACAGCAGCTACTCACCTGCCTTGACCATAAGTCCTGTTGACTGAAATCCAACCAATAATAATTTCAGTCTCTTGTCACTTTCTTCTCTATTAGTATCAGTAATGAAATTGACTGTTCATGCAATCCCTTGTATCACTATTTGGCTTCATATTGATGAATCTCTGGTGCCATATGGATGCCAAATGCCAATCCCTTGTACTGTTAACATACACAATGAATGACAGAAGTTCTCATCAGGATGATGCTCCAGTTGACAGCATCTTCATTGTTAATCTATTTTGGAAAATACATGGCTTGTTAACAGCTCTCAAAAGATTTCATCCACAGTGGAAATCGGGTGACGTTCTCTCACTAACACTTCATCCACTTGTTACATATCAGAGTCTGATGTCATTGTTTCAGGCACTATCACAACATGGCTCACCCACATAGTCAGCTAAAAGACTAACAATTTTGCCCTTGCCAGTCAGTTCATTGATCTTTGCCCCAATTTTTCTTATCAGACTAAAATGCATTCTGTGTAGAAGTTGGCATTCATGCTTTATGTTCTTGTCAATAGTTAACCTCACTTGGCAGTTCTGCAACTTTCCAATTCCTTGAAACACTGGGTCCAAACTATTCTTTAAGCTTCTGATAGGATTTCACAGAATTCACTTTCAACCCGATGTGTAACTCAGGCTTAGCATCCTCTTCAATCACTCAGAATTCTGCCTGTACATTCTGATTCCCAGCTCTTGTATCCACAGTGAAATATCTTACAGTTTGAAGTGGGGTTTTAGATGTGCAATGATAGAGCTTCTGACATTTTCAAAATGGCACTTTTCTTTGTCTCTTAGCATCACTATCTCTGCCTGAATCCACAATAATGCTCACTTCAACAGCATGAACAATCACTTCAATAGTCTCATAGCTGCTCTGGTAACAGAAAATGTTAACCATGATCCTTATCTGTGTCAGTACTCTGTGCATCTTTTTCAACTCACGCCACAGTTGTAATACTTGTATTGCCCATCCCTGTTGGTTGCCCATTCTATTTATAGTGTTATTTCTATTCTTCTTGGCAAAATGTTCTTTACTCCCACATTTCCAGCATACTTTTCCTTGCCAGGGCAAGCTCTACCATAGTGTCACAAGTTGTGACAGCTGAAATACTATATACTTTATGCTGTCTCCATTTACAAATGTCTGGATTCTATTTTACAAATCGGAGACCCTAGCATGTGCGGATGGAAAGGTGGGACCACATTTCACACTGAAATTGTCATCCACTGTTTACAATGTAGTTGTTTTCAAATTATCATACAACATTAAGTCACCTTCCCTTTCTGGGGATTTCCACCTCAGCTTATCAGGCCTGTAACATTAGATCAGCTGATCCATTAGCTGATTATTCAGATGTTTCACAACATACCTGCTTCAAACAGGCTACAGAATAGACTACAACTTTCTGTCTCATCTGATGGAATCTGTGTCTTTGGGATATGGCATTGCACATTTCAAATGTGGCATATGACTCAAACCTTTGCTACAAGAACAACGGTTTCTTTTTACAGGTAATAGGTTTTCACTAAGTTATTTGTATAGATAATTTTCAACAACATGCTCAGATCTAAGTACAACTTTAACTGTAGGTATGTACTGTGATTATCCGAAAATCTATACTGTACCTTTTCTCCCTTTCAAGCATTTAGTGTCACCACATAATTGTCCTTTGAAGCTTTCAAACCACATTGATAGAACACCTTCCCTTGTGTCAAGAAACGTTTTGAAAGTCTCTCTCTCCAAAGCACCTGCATTGAACAACAGTAAGGCCTGAGGCTATTCTGTCTGTCACCATCATCCTGTCCAAACTGTGATTGTTAGCATCCTCTGTATACACCTCCAGATGCACTTTCCACTTCATGCTGATGGTACTGACGTCTCATGATTGAACAGCTCAATTCACTAAACTACAAACATACCTGCTCCAGATAAAGCCGTGACACAATTCTAAATATCTCTGTATGAATCTACAATACCAAATTCTAACTCAGGTTGAAATACCAAACAGCCAGTGTTGTAGATTTGACTGCAACATTTAGTCTGCAATGTTGGCTAATTTCAGAACATGCACAATTAAGCCAGGTTGGCTTTTGCCAGTATGCAACATGTGATGCAGAGAAACCCAAATATCTGGAAGTATTTAGTTTTAGTTACAGTACTTTTCAAGCTATCAATGCTAAGTATATGTGAAGAATGAAACTTCAGATCTCTGGGAAGCTTAGTGAAGCATCCAGATTTGGAACTACAAATAATGTTGGGATATAAGACAATACTCAGTGCATGAGAAAGGTGACCTTGTACTTCTGGGCTGGGATAAATAAATATACGATATAGCGTGTTTTCATTCAGCATATGAGTCCATTTTTATGCCAAGTATTATATGACAAAGAAAAGAGGATCACCAACAGACTAAAAACCTAACTATGTAGCTTGTATTTTATTTATGTTGTACCAATTCTAATCATCTTCACTCATACTGCATAACTTTATA
This sequence comes from Hemiscyllium ocellatum, assembly GCF_020745735.1. NCBI lineage: Eukaryota > Metazoa > Chordata > Chondrichthyes > Orectolobiformes > Hemiscylliidae > Hemiscyllium > Hemiscyllium ocellatum. The sequence goes on along the minus strand of NC_083411.1, from coordinate 84,700,806 downwards.
AGCTGCCATATAAATTGAACTGCACTAGTAATTTCTGCTTGTATTTGATATGTAAATAAGGGGAATTATTACCATTTGAGTGAATTTTTGCACAGTTTAATGCATTAATTAAGTCACATCTTTAAACTTGGCGTTATTTTATCCCAATGATCATAAAAGAAATGATATTTACTCTGAAATCACTGGATTTCATGGAAGATTCTGCTCTGGGAAGCTTTGAGTTTGCTCCACTCAGCCAGGGTAAGTACCCTCATCCTCTCTCCACTCCCTCACATACACTCTATGTTTGCTACCACACCCACCAATGCTCACACTCTACAATGCCCACGACTGTCTGCAATATCTTCCTTCACTCGCTCTAAAGTCCCCACATCACTAACCCTGCATGGACTCTGCGCCGTCTATTCATTCACTTAGGAGATCTCACCACGTTTTCCCCATGTACTCTAGCATGAACTATTATGTTATCCAATTTCATCCCATTGCACTCAATCCCTCTCTTTCTCTCATTTCAGGAGAAAACAGCTGAACAGTAGGGCAGGAAGTACCAGGACAGATGGTGTGCTGCCCAACATTTGGCTCCTCACTACCTACAAGGAGAGAAACATGACCCTGACCCTGACCCCGACTCCACCAGTGCCCAAACGACCATGCCCAAGCCCCTGGCCTGGTATCGGAAGCTACTGTTAACTTACTCTGTCAGGACCCCTTGACTTGAATGAGGACTGCTCACTTTAGACTTTAAAACACAGGCAATGTGATTGCTATGTAGGCTGCTGGCACTTGGTGCAGGTTGGAGATAGATGCAGCACATGGGCACCTTACTGTACGGCAATCTCCTTGACTGATGATCACTGGCAACCTTAACTAACTTCCTGGCTTTATGTCTGTGCTTAAGCGTAAGTCACAGCAGAGATATTGTGGACATCCAGGTAGAAATTAAAATGAGTGGCCCACTGATGCATCCTAGTCCACTCCAGCAATTGGTTGCCTGGCTTGGCATACAAAGTCTCCTGGCAACAGAACTCCAATGATAGATGCCAATGTATACCAAAGCATATCACTAGAGAGCAGGACAGTGCTATAAATTGAATGGATATTTGCCTTGTTGATGCAGATAGGTTGGCAGGTGTCAGATGCCAAATATCCATGGCTGTGGGGTGTGTGTAATCACGGCATTGGAGGGTACTTAGATGTGGTGGCGTGTGTCCAAGATGGAAGTTGGAAGACCAAATGGTAAACTGGTGTCGCCAAGTATCTGCTCTGAATTTCCTGTCAGGAATTCTCAGTGCCTCATTTCTATCTGGTGAGTGGTAAAATGGGGACCTACAGATAAATGAGGAGAGATTAGGCACTAATTAGGGTAATAGGCCTCTTGCCAGACACTAGTGAGAATTGTCTTGAAAACTGGAATCTAGTTGGAAAACAGGACTCATTTCTCACACAATTCTCCCAAGTTTGTCAACACCGCCCACAGTGCTCATGGTCTGGGAACATGATGAGCTTCACTTCTCTTCTCAGAAAGCACGGTTTCACTTTGGGATCTCTTCTGCCCAAGATCACCCGGTCTCAAGATCATCTTTTATTCATTGAAATTCACAGGATTTAGTGTTATGTGCAGTGCCATCACATGCAGATCAGTTGATCCCCCTCCCCACCAAGCTCTCCAGTTTCAGCACATTCTCATTTATTAACATGACATTCAAAATATGTCTTCTAAAACTTTAAAATTTCTACGCTTTGGCACTTTAGCTCCTTAGTGAGTTTGAAGCTGTAATATAGCTTGTGTACTTCATGATGCTGCTGCTCCTTTAACAAGGTTATGTTGTCCTTGTTTATTGCCCCTCAGAGCGGTTGTAAAAGACGCAGATGCCGAAAAATCTAAGCTAAAGGGTTTTAGGGCCAATTTGATTATAGCTAACAGATACTGCCTCTGGGAAAAAAGTTCTTTTATTTAAACTACAATGAAAGGGGAGTGGCCAGTGCTCCCAGGACAGCTTTACTCTGGTTGGATTTGTTTTTTTTTGACCAGCCTGGCTATCCACTGAAAGCAGTCAGGCATTTTGAACCTGCTGGATCTAACCAAGCAGGTCCATGCTGGCTCTCTCTCTCTCTGTGACATTTCTCCTGGAAGACTTCATTTGATTTTAACTTTTGTGCTAAGGGCTGTATATGGGATTGTTGATAGTATAAGTTGGGTTTTCAGAGAAGTTATTTGTATTCTGTTCTCTATTGTTTGTGTTTCATTTGGTAATCTTGTAATTAAGTTCTGTTCTGTTTAAAACTAAGTGGTTTGACTGACATCATTCCTGGAATATCCATGTTCACCTGCTTAAAACAACGAGCAAAGTTAAGGTCTGGGCTACTTTCTTGAAATGTTTTCCCCTTTCTCTCTTGCGGATAGGTTCAGGCCTCCCACAATTCAGACCTGTTCTATGTGACAGAGAGAGACTCTCAGGACTGAGTTACCAAATATGGTTGCATGATAACAGTACTGGAAGCCAGCACACATTTGCTTAGTTCTTGTAGTCAGTTATGTTATGTATTGTTATTTCACAGCTTTGCTCCAAGAGTCAAAAACATTCCAGTGCTGTTTTAATATCTCCTTTAAATTTCCACAGTAACAGGGAGTGGAAAATTCACAACTATGCTGAACTTGCCCAACACTTTGAAGGTGCAGACTGCAGCTGTAATTATTCCTTGCTTTTATTTAAACACTACCCCTTTTCCAGCTCTGAGAATTTACTCAATCTCAACGGGTCACTTCTGACATAATATTTCATTTATGTTTTTCTTGGTTACTACAAATCAAAGTGAAAGCAAACTACAGAGGTCACATGACTGTGTACTAGCTGGCTTGACACTATGTACAATTGCATTTCCCCTTCTGCCAGCAGGCAGTCCCCACATTAGTATTCCAAATGGTTTTTACCGCTTTCTCTCTTGCAGATAGGTTCAGGCCTCTCCCACAGCTCAGACCTGCTCTCTGTGACAGAGAGAGACTCACAGGACTGAGTTACCAAATATGAGTTGTGTGATAAACATATTAATTTAAATGCTTAAAGTCTGTCTTTAGATTGCTGCAAATGACTTAACACAATCAGGGATTTTACTGCATTGTATAACCAGAAAAAGGTCAATCTAAGAATCTACCATTAGATTAAAGCCCTGGGCTGTAGGAATTATGTCATTCCTTGTGTGCGCATTGTCACAGTCTTCTTCACTGCCAAAGCACAGATATTGAGTCACAGATATATAAAAAAAGGATTGGTATTTGAAGTCACTTTCCACAGAGAGGAGCAGCAAAATAAATATTAAATAACAAATCTTCCCTGGCTTGAATCTTCAGCACTAAGTTACAGAAGGAGAGCATAAAAGGGAGGCAGGGTTGAGGACTGGAAGGAAACTCACCTTCCTAAATAAGTGGATGTTGAGAAGGAATTCCCAACAAAATAATTTGAGACTGCATCAGGCAATATTTCTTGCTTTTAATTTTCCCAGGAGACTAATTGTTTTACATTTGGAGGTGAATGTCTGTATCAAGATTCACTAGCAACAGCGCAAAATGGGTGATCAGTCATCTGTAAATTCACCCTTCCTGATTTTCATTAACTTCATGGGCAGGCTAAGCTGATACCGTCCATCTTAAAAATTATTGCATAAAATCAAAAATTATCTTCGGTGGCTTTTACAACAGAGACTCTGAGGAGGTCTTGCCTCCCCCTCCCCCCCCCCCCCGCCAGTTTATTGAAGTACAAGTGTGATGCTGACATTTCAGTATGCTATGACAGTCTATTATTATGTGGCACAAAATTAAAATTCTCCTACACTCTGCTGGAGGTAACTATTAGTAGCTGGGAATATTGCAATCCACAAGATTGCTACAGCTTCTTGTACACCTGAGGAAAAAAATGCAAGCACTTACCATGTACATTTTGTTTAACTTTGCTTAAAAAGCTGAGAAGTTTTCTTGTGTGCTGTTGACAGAAGTATGTTCTGTGAAAGTTTAGTAATAGCAGCTGAAGCAGATAAATATGTCCAGTAGGTGGTGCTGTTTTCCATGATTTACATGCAGGGTCTGCTAATCATCTTTGCAACGCAAACATGCATCTATAGTATCACAGTCAAACTGCTACAATACAGAACATTAAATAATTAGCTTGGAGTTCCAGGATGGTGTGCCTCAAAATGTATTTCTTGTGATGAAAAAGGTTTAACCAATTAATGCCAATCTCATAGTTCAATTTTGACATTAACAAAATAACTTATTATGCATTACACAATCTTTAAATTGGCAACAGTACCCAACACATTATTGTGGATCAATCAACTCTGTATTACACAATTCTACAACAGTGCATCAACACTGTCCTTTATTAGAGATAATATTCCTCTGCTGGCATATCAAATCAAAAAATTCTGGTGGTGTTTCAAGGCCCCTTAGGAACTGATATTTATCCTTAAACCTAGTAACATTAAACATAAAGAATGCCACACACACTAATGTGATTTTTCTTTCAGTGGTGATTTATTTTGTTTCAAATCAGAAGTGGCTGCAGCTGCTCACTTAAGGACATGGACAACAAATTAAACAAGTTTTGTACAGGAAACTCTGGAAGGTTTGAAAATATAGTAAACATCATGAAAATGCAAGCTTCACTTGCATGTTAAAAGAGGGTTAATTTTCACAGTCAGTCATCCAGTATAATTTACCAGGAGAGAGTTGGCTAAAGCAATATAAACCTTTCTGTGCAGGTTTGGGAGGTTTCTGCAGACCCTTCTACTGAAGTGATAGACACCGTCACATCAGCTTTGCCCAAAGCCTGGTCTTTGGCTCATTGTCTATTGATCCTTCATCCTGGACCAATTTCTTGGCAGCTTTTTTTCATGGTGATTTGCCATTACCCTGGGGGCAGGGCAAGGAGGAGACTATCTTAGCTAGAACAGGATGCTAAAGCTGCTGGCCTTATTCTGAATGGTAATGTGGAATCTTTGTAGAAAATCACCTCCAGCCCATCTTATTACTTGACATTAATTAGGAGAAACTGCTGCAGAAACATATGTCAAATTTGATTTAGCCTATTAGAATATGCATTGCCTGATACTGAAGTGCATAAAAATGACTAAGGGTAGTTTGCCACTGTTGGTTATTATCCAGAGTTGTGAGGTACTTTCACATAAAAAAGGTATTGCTGTGGTGAGTTACCCCTCAGCATTGCACACATCACTGTACCAAGGAGCAGCACAGAATGTGGTGCTATGCAGCCAGTGAGATCATTTTCCTTCCTGAAAAGCAGGCAAACATTTCAGGGCATGATGAACAATCCCACTCACACGTCTGTCAGGCTTAGGGGGCACTGGCTGAGGGTAGTAAAGCCATGGCCTTATCTCAGACATTTGGGGGTGACCCTCTCTCCCAAGCCCTGGTCTGACTTATGCCCCTCCATCCTGGGGTTACAGGTGACACTCTGAGCAGTCAGAGGGCTGGCTGGTTTGGCAATTCCAGCAGTGTTGCAGAGACGGGACCACTGCACCAGTCTGGCACACCCTAGCAAGGGCTAGGCTGGTGGGAAGGCCGATTGGTAATGGATGGGTGTCTTGCCTCAGCAGCAATGCCCTCTGTGGGCCACCACATGCCTGATTGAGAGTCCTTTTTCCAAGGCCTTGAGGCGGCTATCCAGTAATTTAGCTGAGACCACCACTACCACCAAAGCTGCCTCTGCTTCTTCCCCCCCCCCCCCCCCGCCATCACCCCCTATCCTTCCTGGTTTGCTGGTGAATCACCAAAGCAGGGAAGAGGCCATTAATGGTCATTACCATTAACAGTGTAATAGCCCCTGGGGTTAAGGTCCACCTTTCCCTGCTGTAGACAATATCACAGCAGGGGGAAGTTGTTGTGCATTTTGTACCTCCTATTCTTTTTCCCAATATTTTGTCCCGCTTGCTGCCTTCCCTTCCTCTCGGCCTCACAAAATTTAGGTGAATTGACGCAGGAAACTAAAAACTTTCTAACTTCATTTGAACTGCTGAATGCGCCGACATTCAAAGTTTCTTGAGCATGTCATTCTCATATTAAAAACTCTCCCAAACTAAAACATTGCCAGCTAAAGTATATCTTGTTAGCACAGCAGCACTTCTTTAAAAAAAAAGCCTCAGTGTAAAATGAAAACATGCTCCTAACCTGACCATCTCATGGCACAAACCTCCCATCTTCCCCTGGGGAAGGGCAACGAGTTGACCTGCTCTTAGCTTGATCAATATTGCATCAGCAGAAAGCTTCGAAAAGAAATATCAGTGCAGTGCTGGGTTATGCACCCTCTGAGTTGCCTTCTCTCCTTCTGGGGAGAATTCCGGCCTCTGGCCTGCGCCTCATCCTAATGGCAAAGCCTAGGGTTAGAGTCAGCAGCATATGAAATCCAAAAGCTCTACCACAGTCCATTACCTTATAAAACAAGCATTCCTTTAGATCCTTCAGCCATGGCGAGGTTATCTTTTATTCAGACACATTTCATTTGTACTTACTGTGTCGTTCTAGCTGACCTCTGCATTGCCTCCTTCAGGGAGGAGAGTGAGAAAGTTCAGACCGCAGGTTTCTCCAAGAATTGAAAGTGACTGACGAACACATCGGTCCCAGGCCCAGTGAATCATCTTAGCTTCCCCCAGCTCCAGAAGTGCTTCCATCAGATTCTCTGCTGACAGACATTACCAAAATTCATTAAAACATAGCTCATTTGAATACTCGAGTGAGTGATAGTTTGCCCCTAGCTCAATTGAGCAAGACCCAGGAGAAAAAGTTCATTGCTATTTCTAAAGGATGTTAGAACACATTTATGTTCCATCCAGTTTAATACACACACAGCTGTAAATTATAATCTATTTACACTTTATATAAGCAAAGTATTATTTACAAATTTCATGGAATATAGTATCAACATAAAGAAAGGAGATTTAATTAATATTGATTGTTAGAACAGAATTTCATCAAGAAAAACAATCACTCAGAGACTGGATTAGCTTGGACTATATTCACTGGATTTGAGCAGAATAAAGGGGGAATGCAGGAAGGATCTTCTCAATCACTGCAGAGTCCAGAACTAGAGAGATCAGAGTCTGAGAATAAAAGGTAGGCCACTTAGGACTGAGAGGAGGAAATATTTCTTCACCTGGAGTGTGGTAAGACTATGGGATTTTCTGTCACAGAATGCAGTGGAGGCCAAAACATTGTATGTTTTCAAAAGGAATTGGATATGGTTCCTAGGGCTAAACAGATCAAAGGGAAATGGGAGAATGTGGGAACAGGATACCGAATTAGATTACCAGTCACAATCATAATGAATGGTAGAGCAGACTTGAAGGGCCAAATGGCTTACTGCTATCCCTCCTTTTTTATGTTTTGCTGATTTTTCTGTAAGTCAGTACATCAGTTCTTCCCATTCCTTGCTTCATCTCTATTTTTACTGTTCTTCAGAAAGAGGTGATTAATTATGAGGAATAACATTGGCATCCATAACAATATTTATCATGAAAGCTGTTTGCTAGAAATCTAAATTTACAAATTGTTTTGTACACCCCCATTCATTGTAAATAATTAGCCTCAGAAAGTAGATTAGTTTTAAGTCTAAACAGGCTTATTTATAGTGCTTTACAATATCTCAATAATCACAGGATTTGTACAAACCTGTTCAAAACTCAAGCTTCCCTCGAAGTTTCCGTTTACTTTAGCTCCTTGATACTCCCACCAGGTTTAAACAATTAAACACATGGACCAGTCAAAAGACAAAATTAATCAAACATTGATCAATTAAATCATTAAACACGACATCATTTAAACTTGAAATCTTGACTTGTGCAACATGGTACTTGAGGCAACAATCAACACGCATGTTAATATTGAAGGAGGTTTGTTAAAAGGAGTTTATCCTTACCTCAGTGCCAACTAAATTCTCCCATTTGAAAGTCCAGGGCTTTTGTGGTGTAGTGATAGTGTCCCTACCTCTGACCCAGAAGGGCCAGGTCCCACATAAGAGTTATGCAATAACATTTCTGAACAGCTTGATTAGGGGAAGAAAACAGAATTCCAAAATATCCAGTGCTGAGTGTATCTCCTTGATTAAGGCCTATGTGGCACAGTAGTGGTGTCTCTGGACCAAGAGGCCTGGATTCATGTCCTACCTGCTTCAGAGGTATGCAGTAATATTAATGAGCAGGTTGATTAGACAGTAGGTTTAAAAAAAATAATCTGGGCTTGATTTTTGAGCCTCCACCAAGTCCAGGAACAGAGGTGGGAAGGGTGCAAATACAATGGAATGATTGGGTCTCTGTGATAACTCCTTGCTGCATTTGCTCTCTGGGTCATTTTCCTGTGTTAGGTAGTCAAGTTGGCTCAATAAGAGCTGTGTGGTTTAAATGAAGGAGGCCAAAAGGTTTCCAGAGAGGGCAAGAGTTGGATCAGCTTCCTGAAGTTGAAGTCCTTGCAGCAGAATTAGGGATAAAGTGTTGCTGGAAGTAATGTCACCAGTCCAGGCAGACAGAGTGATTTGCCCTATCTGCCCAGGGCAGCAGCAATTGCAGACAGACCTTCTAGAGGGCCCCCACTCACCCAGAGTTGTGACCTGCCTACAGAATCGATGATATATTTAAAATTCAGGAAGTTGGATGGAAGACCTCCTATTCCCTCATTGACTGTCTGAAGTATCCCCCTGTTGTTTTCACAGTGGAAGAACTCCGGTGGTCCCCCCACCTTTGAGAGACCCCCTCACTGTTGTGAAAATATGTCCCTTGGCTAATAATTGACATTCCTGACGAAGGGCTCAAGCCCGAAACGTTGACTCTCCTGCTCCTTTGATGCTGCCTGACCTGCTGCGCTTTTCCAGCAACACATTTTCAGCTCTGATCTCCAGCATCTGCAGTCCTCACTTTCTCCTAATAATTGATCAATCTAGGGAAAATTACATTGACTGACTGCATCCTACTCTGTGCAGAATTCTGTAGAAAAATGGATTGCTTATCCCCCTCTTCCTGACATTAGAGTCAGGAACAAATACATCAGCTTTACAGCCATAAGACGCTGTTGGCAGTATTAATGAGGATAGAGTGGGACATCTACCTCTCATTCCAGATCTATAATCCTGACAACACCAGAGTTTGATAATGAGTCCTGCTGGGTCTGCAATCTCAGGATAAAGGTCAGACTGTAGCAAGGAAGCAGATTTATTCCAAGTGGCTTTAGTAAACTAGTTAGGCATTTATGACAATTGATGTTTTCAATGGCAGCATTACTGAGGCTAATCTTTAATTCCAGATCTTTTTATTTAAAATAAAGCAATCCTGGTAAGATTTGAGTTGATGCTCCCAAGGTATTATTGGGACCTTTTGTTCATTATTCTAGTGGCATTATCAGGTATGCTGCCAATTCCTCCACCCATTGATACCAGATTCTGGACATAGCAGACTGTTAGTTTGCAAACTGCGTTTCTTATTTATCCCTGAGCTGAGGTCCTATCCACACAACCCCTCCATTCTAAAATACACCAAAACCCATTTCAGAAACAGCATGTACCTCCATGCTGCTGAAACCCTGATCCATATCTTTGTCACCTCCAGAGTCACTATTTCAAAATTATCCTGGAATATTTGCCATCCTCCATCCTTCATAAATATAAGTTCATCTGAAAATCTGCAGCCAGTATGCTACTCTGCAACATGTCCCATTCATCTATGACATATGTCCTTGTTGACTAACATTGGCTGATGATTCCTCCAGTAGCCCGAATATAAAAATCTCACTCTTATATTTAATTCCCTTCCTGCCTTAGGCCCAGTATCAATTCAGATATGCAACTTGTTCAGAAGTTTCCTCAACTGTAGTAAAAGGAGGTTAAATTAATGTTGGATCGTACAATGCAGATGGTTAGAAGACTAAAAGAATTAAGTTTCCAATCATAATCTTTGTATTTGTATACTCAACACTGATGCCTTTCAAAGTTTGAACAAAATCATTCAAAGGTCATTGCAATTATTCTTTGGTCGATCTGAGTACACCCTTCATCAAAGGGATGGTTCTGTAATTGCAAACTGTGAATGTACTTCATGTCTTTGAGCCTGTAAATTGCTTATACTTTACAGTAATGCAGCCATAATTGTAATCACTAATCTCTTCCGACCTTTCAAAACATTAGCATACATTTTTAAGAGACGATTACAAGTAATACTTGAGTGTGCATTTATGTTATAAATTCATAATCATAGTTATTAGAGTACATTTTTATGTTTAAAACGAAATCTTGTTGATGGCGTCATTCTCTCATTATGTTCAGCAGCTGACTTGATTTCAAGGCATTTCATGGTGTTGGAAGATTGGAGTTTGGAGAGATGAATGTTATTTTCTGACATGATCACCAAAGTGTGTGTTTACAAAACATAATGATTGACAAGCTGTTAAATCTTTGAAATTGCACTAAAAGTATGAAATGCTCGGTATTTTAATCAAACAACATATTGAATAACGAGTGTATCCGGGGACAGAAGGCATTTGACTCAGAGAGTAATTTTATTACAAACAAGAGAAAACTCATTGTTTGACAAACAGCTTTTTAGAGCCAAAATAAACAGCGAGTCATTGGAATGTAAGAGAGTTGAAGTGGAAGGGAAACTTTGGTAGACAAAGGACAAACAGAATTGTCAAGGTGAGGGAACAATTTATAGTTTGAAGCTCAATTCAGGATTGACCATTGCAAAGGTCTGGTTCAATAGTTAAAAGCAGGGCAGCTGAGAGAGTAGTGACCTGATTTTGTGATATAACGACGACTTTGATCCTGACACATTTGGGGGGAATAGTACTTATATCATATTAAGGACGGGATGTCAAATAGATTGTGTTAATTTGCATTTCTTTCCATTTAAAAAAAAATATAAAAGCAGGCAGTAAGCCACGTGAGTGTATTGAAATCCAGATCCTGTGATGTCTATAACACCTCACAATCATATAATACTGAAACTGCTACAGGTACCTGTTAAGACACATTTCAGAATGGATGCTGTTATATCGGAAGCAATACATGCAGTTCAACAAGCCTGCTTTTGAAATCTCCTGGGATCCCTGGGAACGTACAAAGTGGTGAAAATTTCTCCATTTTTATTTGTAGCTTTTAGCTTGAAATTGAAAGCATATCATCTCTAATCTTCTGTCAGGTGCCTAATGAAATTTGAGGCGGAATAGATAAAGCCCGCAGTAATAATTTACTACATTGGCACAAATTTTGTGGCCAGCAGCGAAATGATAGTGATTGCCTTTGAAGAAAGCTGCTTAGAAAGGTTTTGTTATCTCTGTACCATGGTCTTTTCGTTTCTCAATAGCAATATAAATCTAAAAGCAGTTCAAGGTGATCTCCAGGCATCCAGCAATAGTGATATCATCAAACATGGGAAGTAGGCAATTGACAACAACATATTTTTGTATAATACCTTTAATGCAATATAATATTCTAAGGTACCTCAAGTTATACAAACAAGTATATGTTGTGTCACATAGGAGATATTGCTCCAGAATATCCAATAGGAAAATAGTCATTTCAGTAATGGAGATATCAGTTGCAAGTTGGGGCCATCTGAAAATCCCAGTGCACATGACACCATGGGAATTGTCCAGGTAGTTAAAATGTCCAAAAGACAATTACCTGACATCTGGAGCGCACCAAAAATGCCCCCAACTTTAAATTAGAGTCAGGGTCTCGGGATCCACTTACCGCAGATGTTTCACTAGACTTCACATTGATGGAATGTGTTGTTTTCAGTTGTAGCAACTGTATCAACATTAAATTTTTATCCAAAACAGACCTCCAGGATCAAAGTAGGTGTTAAGCATCAACTGTTCAGCAAGATGTCCTCAGCAAGTCAGTTGTGATATTGTTTACTCAACATAGTATGTGACTTGCACATCTGTAATGAAGTAGCATTTTATTTTGCACTTTATAAGATTAGCATCCAAGAATCATTTTAACCTCATATCTGATTGGTCAAAGGCCCCAATTCAAACCTATATTAAATCTCTCCTGAATCTTCTTTGCTCCAAGGAAACAAATCAGTTTCTCCATCTGTTTCGTGTGGAGTCCCTTATCTCTGGGTACCTATACCAGTAATGGCTCCTGCATTGTGTCCAAGATCTTGGCAGAGGTCTGCGATTGCTTTCCCACTTAAGAAGTATTTAGCCATGGCTAAAGCTTTGAGAATAATGCCAGGTTTTCTTGCCTTCATTAAACAATTTGCTAACAATCGTTAACCATTGCTTACCCCCACCCAGCATTTAGAGTAAGAAAATAAGGATACATCTCTTCAATCAACACAGAGACTCTATTACAACAGCAAAAATAAATAAATGATTTCCCAGTCTAGATTAGAGTGGTGTTGGAAAAGCACAGCAGGACAGGCAGCGTCCGGAGAGCAGGAAAATCGACGTTTTGGGCAAAAGCCCTTCATTAGGAATAGAGGCAGGGTAGAGAGAGGAGTGTGGGGCTGGGAAGAAGGTAGCAAAGAGTACAATAGGTGGATGGGGCTGGGGATGAAGGTGATCGGTCAGAGAGGAGGGTGGGGGAAGGTTGCAAAAAGTACAATGGGTGGATGGGGTGGGGATGAAAGTGAGGGTGGAGCGGACAGGTGGGAAGGAAGCTTGGCAGGTAGGACAGGTCATGGGGATGGTGCTGAGCTGGAAAATTGGAACTAAGGTGGAGGGGGGAGGGGAAATGAGGAAACTGGTGAAGTCCACAGCTCCATAGCCCCACCACCACTCCCCCCTCCCATTTATCTCTCCACCCTGGAGACTCCATGCCTTCAGTCCTGATGAAGGGATTTTGCCCGAAACGTCGATTTTCCTACTCCTTGGATGTTGCCTGACCTGCTGTGCTTTTCCAGCGCCACTCTAATCTAGACTCTGATTTCCAGCATCTGCAGTCCTTTTGCTTACAATTATTTCCCACCTGATGCAGTAAGGGGCTAGAAGAACATGATACAGTCACTAAATGCTAATGGAGATATCTCTAAATCAGAGATTCTCATCAGTAGATGCCCAAGAGAGGATCCCAACCATTCTATTCAATGACAAGAGATTTGTACAACTAGGTATTTCATTGGTAGGTAATTTCTTTTGTATTGAATTGTTAATGGTTAAATTTCACTGGGACCACATCACACTTGAAAACACTTAGTAGCCTGCATCTCTTGAAATATTTTCTGGAGCGTTTGAAGAGATGTTCAATTCTCCAGACACCGATAAAAGGAAAAGGAGCCACAATATCAAATGCTCACATTATCATTTAACAATTGAAAGTAATTTGCATGTTCAAATCATTGGTTGGACTTAAGAATAGCTGCAAAATTTCATGTTGCAGTGCCATTTTTGTGTTCTTTTACTGCTTAATAAATTTATTTGAGTCAAAGCCCAAGTGAAGATTCTAGTACACTTCTTATCTCCCACCTTCCAATCTGAGGATAAACCTAATAGCTGATATTAAATGAAGCGCAAATCTATTTCCTGACTGGACCCTGGATTTATTGAGATGTTAAGATGTTCTCTGGCACACTGAATTTCGGATTATCCAACAACAGCCTGAACCTTGACAAGCCAGAATTATCTTTGTGGAATAAACCATGAAAAAGTGCTAGCTTTTTGTACTTGTTAAATGTACTGATAGAAATTTGGAAAGGACCTCATCTGTAAACAAAACCAAGCTGGAAAATATGAGCCTGATGAGTGCATTAGGGTAAATTGTCATTGATGCTTTATTTGCTTTATGTTCATCATCACGTTATAGCAAGTTTCATAATTATGCTCATTTCTTAGAATGCAAATTTGTGAAGTGACATTATGGTGGTAGATTTGATTTTAATGCTCCAATCTCTTATCAAGTGTTTAATAAAGCTTTGCAAAAAAATGTCAGCACATTGGATTACCAATTTGAACACCACAGATTTCAGATAATAAATCTGTAACATTTTATATTCAAAGGAATGGTTCAATAGAAAGCTTCGCTAACGTCTCCATACTTTATTATCAATTTCAGTTCCATGCACCATTTGCAGTGGAACACAAGACAACAGCATCTGGATGGGGACTACAGCATAAAACTAATGGGGCATGCTTTCTTGTTATAAGTGAGTTGATGGCTAACACTGCAGAAATTGTGGCAAATGGGATAGCGTGAATGATGTATGTATGTTCTACTTGTAGAAAACAAGGAAATCTGGAAAGGTGTGCATCAGAAGGTACCTTCCATTTCACCTTTCTAGCATGTCATTAATTTGAAATAGTCATGCACAATTTGCAAAACCTGCTGATGCACAAAACATTAGCTATGCTGCATAATTGGCCTATTACAAATAATCAGTTAAACAGCTTCTTAAAATTACACCACCAAGAATGTAGTTATGGATATAATCTGCATTAGAGTGTTGCTAGATTGCATTTGTAAATAGAAAAAGAGTAAAATGCTACTAGTATATTTATTGCAAATAAGCTTGTAGAAGGTTGAATTTTACTAAATAAGCAAATAATTGAATAAGCTGTTGAGCCAAAAAAAAACACAGAAACAGATTTAAAACAATTGAAATTAAATGTTATGTGCAATTGATTAGTAGAATTTACTATGAATGATCTATAATTCATAAAAGTATATATTTGACATGAGATAGTTTACATCCATAATAATGACAAAGTCTGATATACCTACCCTGGCAGTTTTAACCTCTTAGGAAAATAAAGCCTTTAAACTTTGTGGATGTGGAATAAAACATTTTGAATTAGCAAATAAGGATTTCAAATTAATTTGCAAAAAAACAGCAAATGCTTCTTTCAGCCCAATGTGTCAAAGAAATGGCAGCAGTTAAGATACTCAGTAGCTCTTCATTGTGGATATATAGATACAACAGAAATCCTACACTGAGCTGTGCTGAGAGAGCTGTCACCAGTGACTCTGATATCTCGGAAGCTGTGGCCTAACAACTCTTGAGCTTCTCTCCTTCATCGCCATGGTGATAAAGTTGGCCAAAGTGCCTACTGGAGAGGAAATGTCAATCCTCACAAAATCTGACTGAACTATCAAGAGAATCCAGCAGTGTCTGGAATGGGTGACCTACTTTAACTCCAGCTAAGTATTTACACCCTCTGGCCATTACTAACTGGGATGTCTGCCTTTCAAATACACACGAACATGAATGTTACTGGATGAAATAACAATTATTTTTTGATGATCTGGTCAGCTGCACAAAGACCAGAGCTAAACAGTGAAACAGGTCTCATTAGATGCATGTTCACTTCCAGCTCCACGTGGACTTCTGTATTGTTTCTTATTTCTCAGGTGTCAAAGGTCATTTAAGCAATTTTACTCATTCATCAAGTACATAAAAACCTGATTCATGAATTGATTCATTCTAATTCCATCCAATAACTTTTTAAAGAGTGGATTATTCTGCCTGAAGAAGTGTTTACTGGTACTTTCTTTCCTAACCACATATAATATTCAAGATTTGCCTTTCTAAAGCATTTAAAATGTTACACCCTCCAATAAGCCCAAATTTCTGTCTTGATGTCAAAATTAAAAAGTTTAGTTTCTTAATCTTCCTTTACATTCCACAGTTCTTGAATTTTTTTCCTGGTGACAAAATGTTCAAGGCGTTTAGTCAGTATTATCTCGCTCTGTATCGCTTAATAGTGTAACGATGCTGTTACTTTAAAATGGTTATTTTTTCCCTTGGTTTTTTTGGAGAAATTCTAAAGGCAAATGTACCAAAGAGTCTAGGTTTTAGGATGCCTTTGGGTTTTTTTTTTAAAAAACAGTTTAACGATGGAAAGGGAATGGCCAGTTCTCCCGATTCAAGCATTCCTTTTTTTTGACCTGTAGCAGTCACAAAATGTGTGAATACCAGAAGAATTGCAAAGTTTCAGTTAAGGATTCCTCTGACTTACTCGGAAATCTCTATCTCTCTGGATGTTGCTCTCCCTTGCCTGTAAGAATCTGTGTTTGAATTTACCTTTTTGCCAAGGGGTGTGTTTATGGGATGTTAAGGTATTGGAGCAGTTAATTAGTAATAGTTACTGTATCAGATTGATTAAGTTTTCCAATTGTTCTTATTCTAAATTCCACTTTCTTTTGTTTGTGTCTCAACTGTAGTGTTTAAATAAATTCTATTTTGCTTAAAGCTGAGTGGTTTGACCAGTTACATCACACCTGGAATATCCACTTCACATCAGTCTTTAAAATAAGAAAAAAAATTAGGATCCAGGCTACCTTTTTGAAATTTTGAAGGGTGTCTGGCCTGGTCCACATCAATAGATTTTGTATTACTTAATGAGTTGGTCTTTCATTGAAACATAGAATGCTAAAGATTTGGTTTTGTCAATAAGACAGCTGTTTATTAAATAAAAGAGAATAAATAAAATTAGCTGTGTTATTTACACCTAACACAATTTAAAGATTTCAAAGCACACAGAAAAAATACAATGTTCCATCAATCCCAACAACATTCCTTGACAGTATTCAAATCCCAGAGAGAATTCCCTTCCTAGTTTCATCTAAAGGTTTAATTGAATTGTTGCTTTCAATTCTCAGTCTTGAGAGATGTTAATCTCTTCCTTGAGTATTCACATGACAGACCTTAGACTTTCTTGGCTTCAAGTAACCCCTTCATGGATTTAACTGAAAACTTTGGATCTGTAAAACTTTATATTAAATCCGTTACTCTCAGGTAATCCATTTCCTAATTTTTCTGAATTAAATGCAATTAACCTGAATTGCAATGGGACTAATGGCCCTCACAGGGTTGGTTTGCTAATGCAGTTTGATGGGGGTTAAAATTATTTGGCGGGAAATAGTATATACAGTGGAGGTACAATTGTGGATGATGTTCAGTCAAATGTGGAACATACGCTCTTTTCCTGTCAGACTTTGTTTAAAAAGTCAAATTAAAACATAATGGAGCTCAGCAAGGTGGGATGGCATTTATTTTAGTGCAAAATACCTTGTGTGTGAGGCATATCGGTTGAGGTTGCTGATCATCACATAGGAGAATGACATCATTGCAGTTATTGGAGACATGGTTGAGGGAGCGTCAGTACTGCCATTTTAATATTCAGGAGTATAGAGTCTTCAGATAAGGCAAGGATGGATGTAAAAATGTTTTGTAATATTACAAGACCAATTCCTACAAAAAGAAGGGACAACAGCTTAGAAGGTTTCTTAATTGAGAACATATGGGTAGAATATAAAAACAAGAATGGGAAAATTATATTAATGGATGTCTACCATTGACCCCCAAACAATCAGGGAGAGATAGAAGGGCAGATATGTGGACAAATTGCGGAGAAATGTAAAAATAATAGCAAAAACAACTTCTCCAATATTAACTGGGGTAAACAAAGTGTGAAAGATTTAGGGAGGATAGATTTACTAAAATGTCTTCAGGAAAGCTTTATAAGCTTCATAACGTCTCACAAGGAAAGAAATCAGTACTGGACATAGTCTTAGGGCAAAAAACCTGACAAATCCTAGAAGAGTTAGTGAGAGACCATGTTGGTGACTGTGACAATAACACAGTAAGATTTAAGATAGTTATGGAAAAGGACAAAGATGGACCAGAAATAATGATTTTGAATTCTAAGAAGGCCAATTTGAAAAATTAATACGATAAGAGAGAATCTGACCAAAATGACGGGCAATGGCTACCTGTAGGAAAATCTCTATTGGAGCAGTCGAAGCCTTTCAAAAAGGGAATGTGTAAGTGATGACCCAACATGCTGCTGTTAAAATGATGAATGGGACCAAAAACCCCTCAATATTTAAGCCTATTTCACGAACTTGCTGAACAAATCTCCTCCATTTATGTCTAGATCATTAATGTACACTACAAATTCCAACAGCACTAAACCCAATCCTGTGGTGTACAAATGGATGCAGATTCACATTTACAAAATCAATCTCCAACAATCACACTGCCCAACACATGTTGCTTGGGGAAGAAAAAAGGAAACTCGTGGAAGAGTCCAAAGGCTCAGGACAGCAGAACCTGAAAGGCATAATAAAAAGTGTACAGGTTAATTAAAAACCAAATGAAATTAAAAGAACAAAGAGCAGAGAACAAAAGGAAAATTCAAAGGTATTTTCTAAGGTTTCTTATGGAGAAGAGGAAAACCAGGTAAAGAATGAGGCCGTTAGGGCCCTCAGCAGTAAACCATTTGTGGAGCCAGAAGTATTGGGTGAGGTTTTAAGTGAATACTTTACATTCACAATAGAGAAGAATGATGTAGGTATAGAAATCAAAGACGATGACTATGATATTCTTGAACAAATTACAATTGAGAGGAAGGAGGTGTTGGCTTTTTTTGTAGGCTTATAAATGGATATGTCACTAAGACACAGATGAAATGTATCTCAGGTTGCTGGGGGAGGCAAGAATGAACATTTCACTGACCCTGACATGACTTTTCAAATCCTGTTGGTCAACTGGAGAGGTTTCAATCGACTAGAAGGTGGTTAATATGGTGCTATTTATCAAGAAGCATGGTCAGGATAAACCAAGGATTTAGCCTGTGAATCTAATATCAGTGATAAATAGGAAATCAATCAAAAAAAAATTTCTGAGGAGCCAAATTTATCTTCTCTTGGAGAGGCAAGGATTAATCAAGACCAATCAGACAGGTTTGATTGAGGTTTTTGAGGTGACTAGATATGTGATTAAGTTAATGCAATGAATGTAGTTTACATGAATTTTGATAAGTAGCACTTTTGACAAGATCTGATAGGGGAGACCAGTCAAGAAAGCAAGAGTCCAGGCAATTTGGTAAATTGGATCCAAAATTGGCTTTGTGGCAAATGCAAAGTGTGGTATTTTGCACTAAAATAAATGCCATCCCACCTTGTTGATCTCCATTATGTCTTAATTTGACTTTTTAAACAAAGTCCACTTGTGTGTCACAGGGTTTGGTGTTAGTTCTCTTGGAATTTATGGTGCAAATTAATGATTTAGATAGAAATGTAGGAGATATTGTTAGTAAGTTTGCAAAGCACACAAAAATTGGTAATATGATAAGTAGAGCAGAGGAAAACCCTAGAATACAGGATAATATAGATAGCCAGGTCTGATGGGCAGAATGATGACAAATAGAATTCCCTCCCTGAAAAGTGTGAGATGATGGATTTTGAGAGTACTAACCAGGCAAGGGAGTGCACAGTGAATGGCATAAACCTCAGAAGCACAGAGGAGCAGAGGGACCTTGATGTGCTGTTTGGCCAGCTTGTGTTAAACCTCATGGATGCACTGCAACAAGTCTGAGAAAGAAGTATTGGCCTGGGAACACTGTAGTGCATTGAAGTGGCAGGCAGAAGTTCAGGGTCGTTTTTGCAGATAGAATGAAGGTATTCTGCAAAGTGGTCACTCAGTCAATGTTTTGTTTCCCTCAAAGCACTTATTTTCTGCTTGGAAACCTTGCAGCCTTCAGGGGTCAATAATTTTAAGGCCTAAGCTCTTTCTTCCTTGTCCTTTACCCATCCCCACACCATGGGCTGCTGTCATCACGGCAGACCTGTTTTCACCCATAAATGGTCCCAGTTATCAATTTTTCTTTGATTAGATTCCCTATAGTATGGAAACATGCCCTTCAGACCAACACATCCACACCGACCCTTTGAAGAGTAACCCACCCAGACTCATTTCCTAGACTAATGCACCTAACACTATGTGCAATTTAGCATGACCTATTCACCTGACCTGCACATCTTTGGAATGTGGAAGGAAACCGGAGCACCCAGAGGAAACCTGCACAGACACAGGGAGAATGTACAAACTCCACTCAAACAGTTGCCCAAGGCAGGAATTGAACCCAGGTCCCCGGCACTGTGAGGCAGCAGTGCTAACCACTGAGCCAAGTATTTCAAAAAGAAAATTCTCTCCAGCTCACCATTATCCATTCCCATGCCTACCTGATTGCCTTTCTCTCTCTCTCTGGGCTCCATCTCCTCCTGCCGTATATTTCTTCACCAAAGGAATGCACTTTCATTTTCAGCATGCATACCAGGTTTTCCTAGTTGCAATCAGTTCTGAAGACCTGAAACATTAATACTGCTTTCTCTCCACAGATGCTGTCAGACTTGATGAATTTCTTCAGCAATTTCTGCTTTTGTATCTTTCTTAAAGTTTGACACCCAGCACTGAACGTATGTTCCAGATGGGGTCAGAACAAGTCCCCCCTCAATGGAAGTATCGTGTATTCATTTGAGTAAGAAAATAATGCCAACATTCTACTTGGCATTGTGGTTACATTTTATAACTTTACATTAACTTCTAGTGATCAGTGTACATGGATGCCTAAACATTTTGCACACCATCCCCATCCTCTAAAGTTCTTGGTCTCTTGCCCTGTGGGGAATATATACGTGTTTGTCTTCCTTGTATCAAATGTAGATGGTCTTACACAGAATATTGACCTGAACGAGCATTCTCTAATGACCTCCTTAGTCCTTTCAACATTTTCTGTTTTTGTTGTAGATTGACTAGTTGTTATTTTATTGTTCTTTGTGGGTCTTGCTGTGTACAATTATGCTTGATGTTCAGAAAATTTCTTTCATTTGTCCAAAGCTGATTTGTTGACATGATCAGAAACCTCACTAAATAATTTAATTTTGTTTTGTGAAGGTTATCTTTACTTAATTTCGAGAATGAATCTATGATTTAAAATTTAGATAGTATTCCTCATAGCCAGGTCAGGTGGGCAGAATGATGGCAAATGGAGTTCCATTCCTGAAAAGTGTGAGGTGATGGATTTTGAGAGTACTAACCAGGCAAAGGAGTGCACAGTGAATGATAGGAACCTGAGGAGTACAGAGGAGCAGAGGGACCTTGATGTGCTGTTTGGCCAGCTTGATCTGGCATAGGAATTTAGAAGCAAATAATTCCCATAGGGTTTCCACCACAAAATCCCAAACCTCCAAGACCTCCCAACTCTCAAACTCCGCATCCAACACAACATTCACATTCTCAATTCATACATTTCTAGGGCTTTGTTCTTCAACAATTGGATTACATTTAGAACCAAAAAAAATTTTAAGATCAGCACCACTACACTGTATACAGAGGAACCTCGATTATCTGAATGAAATAGGCAGGCACTATTTCATTCGGATAATTGATCTTTTGGTTAATTGATTTAATCTGGGGCTCAGAGTTTTATGTGAAATCTGCTCCCTGTTCAGGAGACTAGGCAAAAGTATATTGTGCACGGGACCTCGCGGCCATACCCCCCCCACCCCCCCGCCCACTCCCACTGCCTACCTGCCCCCAACACCCTCCGCACCGACACAAGCCCCCCCACCCATCCCCACCCTGTCTCCCTGCCCGTCCCAACCCCGCCCCCCCGCCCCCATCTGACCTGAAAGAGGGCGGGAGGTCAGTCATTTCGAGATGGTGCCTGGACTGTCCAGGACTGTTTTCGGCAGCATTTTAGTGAGCCAAATTTGTTTTTAATCATTGTACCTGTAAACAAAAGACATGAGCAGGTTTGAAACAGCATTTTGGCATAATGTTTCTATTGGGATCTTGAGATCCCTTCAGACAATCCGATATTTAGATAAAAATTTTCAGATAGTCGAAGTTCCTCTGTATTACAGTAAACATAAACAATCAAATATTACAAATTAAAAGTTTTGACATTCCTTTAACCTTTTTCAAAGCTTTGCATTATTCTAGCAATGTGACGGAGTAGCATGAGTACCATTTTGTGACTACATGGAAGGCTACAACGGTGCAGTGGTAATGTCCTTATTTCTGAGCCAGGAGACCTCGGTTCAAAGCCAACAACTACAGGGGCGTGCAATAATACGACTGAACAAATCGATTAGAAAGTACACAAGAAGGATAGTTCCTGTTAATTCAATTACAATCTTCTGAATCAACTGACTAGAATTATCCAATTATGTCCTACTGTGTCAGAAGGCTAGTTCTGACGGATACTATGGATGATGCATACTGTAAGGGGGTCTCAAGGATCCCCAAGGTCAGGGTGATGGTGGGTAGAGGAAACATAGTCAAACTGGTATCAGCAAGAAACAAAATTATGTGAGGTTTAACCAAGTTATCCTATTTCATCACTTTACATGAGCACCAATACCAACTTTATCTGCATTATGTTTCAGTGGCTAATCTTAATTAAGTACTTCATCGGCAAAGAAAGTCTTTCAAATATCCTAAGTATATGTTAGATTACTAAATGCAAATGTTTTCTGCTATTTTTCACGTGTAGTACAATATAGGTTAAACCAAAGATCTAGACTACCACAAATAAGCAATTTTTTAATTCATTTAAAAAGGAAGAATATTCTGTCTCCTATGAACATACGTGTGTCTCATTTCTCAGTTAAGACAGAATGCCCATTAAACTAATGAGCAACCTTCTAAGTATCTTTGTGTGTGGAAGTGTAGCAAGTTGTTATACTGAATGACACACAAAAAAAGAAGAGTTTGACACTTGCCTTTTGAAATGTGGTTTGCACATTCATTTTATTAGGTGTGCTTACTGGGCTCCAAGGCATTGTTTGAAATGGAGCCAATAAATGCATGTTTCATTATCCAGATCTTGTTTTCATTCTTTCTGAAATGGCTTGTGTAATTAGATTGTATGTGTGTTAACGAGTTACAAAACTGCAGTGAGAGAAAACTATTGAGGTGTACTAACAGTTCACTACTGGTAATAAGTTGAGGCTAAAAGACCTTCTCCAACCTCCCATATTTGGCCTGTCAGTTCTGGTCCAGATATCATTAGCACACAAAAACATGGATACTTTTCCACTTAATGTGGTACACACTTATTAAACTATTAAGCATCGTACTTACTTGAACTGACCTTAGTTGCTTAGAATGTTCACAAGCAAGGATATGTCCTTATTTGTATTCATTCATGGGATTTGGCATGACTAGTTAGGTGTGCATTTATTACCCATTTCTAGTTGCATTTGAGAAGGTGGTGGTGAACTGCACTCCATTTGGGTAGGTACATGCACAGTGCTGCTACGGAAGTTTTTTTAACTCAGTAACATTAAAGGTACTGTGATATAATTCCAATTCTGGATGGTAAGTGGCTTGGAGAGGAACCTGCAGATGATGGTGTTTTCTTCATAGCCGCTGACCTTGTCCTTCTAAATGGAAGTGGTTGTGGAAGGTGCTATCTGAGGATCTTCAGTGAATTTCTGCAGTGCATCTTGTAAATGGTACACATTGCTACCACTGAGCATCAGTGGATGAGGGGAGTGAATGATTGTGGATGTGGTGCTGATAAGTTGGAAATAGATATAGTGACCATATAGAAAATGGAGCTTAGAATGTTAACTAAAATGGCTGAAGCACATTGGCTGTATTGCCCAGCATCCTGAGCGAACAAATTGCTAATACAGCAACTTGCACAGGCTGGGTAAACATGTCCAATCCCACAGATCTGAGAATGACATAGTACCAGCACTAGGTCAAAGGGCAGCCATCAGAGGAGTACTGGTGCCTTACGGTCTAGCTGTAACACAGTAATGAGGTTTGAATGTTTACATTTAAAGAGCATCTTTGAGATTTGACTGTTGCCTTGAAAGAGCTAGAAAAATAATGGGAGTTAATGTCTGACTTTAAAGATAGTGTTAATATCTTAACCAGATGGCTGCTGGTGTCTGTGTGTTAGATTTAGAGCATTTTTTGATGTGTAAGCTTACAATTAAGTATACTTTGATTAATATACTTTGCGATAGCTTAATGACACGGGACTCTGTATTGCGTGAGAAGTTATGTATAAATGTAACAACTTTCCCTATCAACGGTGAGAGAATCCACTCTTTAGTACCCAGTGTGGTCTAAGTGGCTTTTCTCCCAGGATTGCTTGTATATTCATATACTAACAGTCTTGAATAAAAACAGTACTGTTGAAGTGTATTAATCAAGTGGTGGTTCTCTGTTCTTGGACAGGCGTTCACAGAAAGCCAGGTAACGTGGCTGAGCTTTCACAGTGCCAATCAAATGATTTGTTTTATTCTAGATTTTGTTGAGCTTCTTGATTAAAGCAGCACTCATCCAGGCAACTGAGAATATTCCTTTGCACTCCTGACTTGTGCCTTTTAGATGGTGGACAGGTTTGGTAGAGTCTGGGAGTGAATTACTCTCTACAGGATTTCTAGCCACTGACCTGCTCTTGCAGCCATCATATTTATATGATGGCTCTTAATTTCAGATTTTAATTGAATTCAAGTTACATCATTTGCCATGACAGATTTGAACCCAGGTCACCAGAAATTTGCTGGGTCTCTTGATTAACAGTCCAGTAATAATAGTACTAAGCCATTACCTCCCCTTAGTGTCAAACTAAGTGTCAGTGAACAGGTTATGGCTAAATAGGCACAGCATGCGAGCTCTGTTGATGATACCTTCCATCACTTTACTGATGAATGAGAGTAGACTGATGGGGCAGTAATTGGCCAGATTGGATTTGTCCTGCTTTTTGTGTACAGGACATACCTGGGCAATTTTTCACAGTGTTGTGTAGCTGTCATAGCTGTACTGGAACAGTTTAGCTCGGGAAGCAGCAACTTCTGGAGCACAAGTCTTCAGCACTACTTTCAGTGTGTAGTCAGGGCCAATAGCCTTGCAGTGTCTAGTGCCTGTAACCATCTCTTGATATCACACAGTGTGAATTGAACTTTCTGATGTGTGGCATCTGTGACGTTGGGACGTCTCGAGGGGTTACTGTTGCATCTGAAATTGTTGCAAATGCTTTAGCCTTATCTTTTAGACTGATGTGCTGGGCTCTCTCATCAATCCAGATTGGAATGTTTGTGATATTTCCTCTATCATCGTGCTATTTAATTATCTTAAGTGACAAAACTATTGACAGAGCTTTAAGCTCATCTTCTGAGTAGCTAAGAATCTGTTTTACTCTATACAGCAACATTTTTTAATATCTATTTTGTGCACGATTCCAAGTTATTGGCACAATACACAAGTAATCATTGCTTACAGTGCTTTAGTGCATGTGTGTCTGTATGTGTTAGTGCAAGTGTATGTGCATTGGCTTACAGCGCATGAGTTGCATTAAACCAGATCTGCAGACTTGTAATTGAAATTTAGTTTATCCATACATAATGGCATTTCTTAATTCTTTGTAGAGATATGTTTTGCCCAGCATTTTATTTTCAGAAATACTTTGAGCAAAGTATAATGTCAAGAAAGCTTATCCCTGCCTTCCAAAAATAATTGCTATTGAACTGCGAATTTTTGCTGGCGAAAAAAAAAGTCTCTGTTGAGTTGCTTGTTTTAAAACTTCTTGTTAAAAGAAATAATCAGGTTTGTTTGAACAAAAGGTGCTTGTCCATTTTCTTGATTATGAATGCTTGGGTTTCTCGCTTTCCTTTCAAATGTTGTGGTGAAGCAATCACGGCTCTAAAATTGGACATTCTAAATTGACCCACAGAAGGAGAAATGAAGCTAGACAGAAAATAGGCCAAACTAAAGAAAGCAGCAAAAACAGAAATTGCTGGAGAAACTTAGGAGGTGTGACAAAATTCATTGGAAGAAAGCAGTCTAGCCACCCTTCATCAAAACAACTAAATTAACTAGCAGCCAGCTGCTATCAGTAACTGAAACCTAAATAAAACAGGTTACAAAGGTTCACAGGTATGATAATACGGTGACTTTAAGAGGTGCATTTTGTTCATTTTTTTGTTTTAAGGCAGAAGTGTGGTTAGAATGATTAGAATCCACACAGTGTGGAAACAGGCTATTTGACCCAACAAGTCCACACTGACCCTCCAAAGAGTAACCCCCTCAGACCCATAACCTTACCTTATTACTCTACATTTGCCCCTGACTAATGCACCTAACCTACGCATCCCTGAACACTGTGGGCAATTTACCATGGCCAATTCACTTAGCTTGCACATCTTTGAATAGTGGAGAAGACTGGAGCACCCAGAAGAAACCCACACAGACTTTGGGAGTATGTGTAAACTCCACACAGACAGCCACCCGAGGCTGGAATCAAACCCAGGTCTCTAGAGTTGTGAGGCAGCAGTGCTAACTACTGAGGCACCATGCCACCCTAAATGCCGGTGATGAACAGTCTACACAGAACCACGAGAATAATCTGTTTGTGAGACCTTGGTTTTCTTAAAATTTGGTACAATAAAAGTGGCCTGAATGGGCGTTATCAAACTTCCACAGAACCATGATTTTTTTGTTTCAGTAACAGTTGTTGCTGGGGTCTTAACAGTGTTTGGAAGCTGCAGTACATCTCTCCCTGCTACACTATGTCAGAGTTTTGTCTTGATGTTTTTCTTGTGGGCTGCTGTAATTACATCTGAGATAATCTATTTTATTGATTTTGCCTTTCCCAAGGGTATGTTTATGGGATGTTACTACATTATTATCGTTTAATAGTTAAATAATATATTAATTTGCTAAGTTTTGCAATACAGTTTGGTTATTCTAATTTCTTCCTTCTTTTATGATACTTTATTGTGAATAAAGTGTGTTTGCTTCATTTTGATGTTTGACTACTGGAACAAAAGGCCTGGCTCTTGCCTTTAAAATAAGAAGTTAGGGTCTGTCTTCTTAATATATTTTGGGAGGGTCTGGTCTGATCCATAACAGGGAACCAATCATAAACAGCCCAAGGGTTGTGTATTAGAGAAATTTTGATCATCCTGGGACTTTGATTACCAGCTAGTATCTGCAGATGCGCACTTCATACCATGCCATCATGGAAACAGTGAAGGGTGTTGATGTAATGCTGTTGGCCAGAGGCCACAGAATATTCTGGAAGGTCCAGAGTGAGGGGCAATAAGAACATGCCCTTAGAGGCCACTCTCTCAGTGAAGACCCGCAGTGAGCACCCTCAGCACAGACTCGAGGTGGCCCAGCAGTAGCAAAAGCGAAACTTACATCGAGAGGAAGGTGATTCCACTGGCCAAATTCAAATACCTGGATTGTTGCCATTAATATTCTTTCTCTGAATGATATTGCTAGATACTGAGTAACTGTTTGAAGGAGTTTCAGGAATTCTCATTTGGTGCTTTATTTTGCTCATAAGATTGAGTCGAACCTTGAACCAAATTCTGTGTCTCTGTTCGCCTCATCAACAAGGGCACTTGGAAAAAATACTTTTAACACAAGAACTGATCGAAGCGTTCATAGCACAGGCAATGATGTACATCAGATATTGTTCGATATAAAATACCAATGTCATCAGTTCAAATATTTCAAATTTCAGTTATGCAAATGAGTGATTTTAATTGACCTTGAAAAATTATTTCTATTGGTCCCATAAATCCTAGCTCTGGAAAATAATGGAAGAAAGCCCATGATGGGAGATGTTTTTCAGAGAAGATCCGCTGGGAGAGGAAATTATCAAATAGCTCCAAGTCATGTTTGGATCTCAAACATACATTGCCAGTGAACAGACATTATTCATATAACATTGTTTATCAAATGCAACGGATGGTTGACAAAAAGAAATAAAAACAAGTCTCCCAAGAAGATTACAGATTAATTATAGAAAGTGAATAGCTTTAACATTCACTGAATGGCATGAAATACCTTTTCTGGAAGTAAGGATTACTGGACTTATGAGGTGAATACTGGAATGCACATATACATTTAAAAAAAACACACACACTCTCACACATTCAGTGAGAAAAATCTGATGTAAGAACAAATCTGTATAGAAACCTGTATTTTAAAAATGTTCCATTGTATTGCTATAGCACATTTCGCAGTTTTGTTCAAAATGTCAAGTATGTTTTACAGCTAGAGTAACGTAAAGGTTACAATGAGACGAGTTATTATTTACACACTATTTCAGATAAACCTCAACTTGTGGAGTTCTACACAAAATGTAGATGTACACTGGGAATTAATTACTGTGGTTTTCAAAGTGGTTGTGCCTATGGATGTTTTATATCACCCTAATATGAATGACAATGATAATGAGAATGCTCACTAAATCACCATGGTCATCTCAAGACAGCATCTGTTACACAACACCAACAACAAATAGAGATCTTCCTGTGGAATTTAAGCATCAACTAACTATCACTCCTAACTTCTCACCTTTTCTAATTTTAAGTAATTGACAGAAGAAAGTGAATATAAGTCTGCTGGGAATACTGTCTGATACTATAAGGTACAAATTATGTGCAAAACTGTCAATATTCACTGAGCCAAATATAATAATTTTTTTCTAAATGAAAGAAAGAACAGATCTGCTAAATTGACAATGAAGAGTGTTACCTAATCAATCACAATTATGACCTTTGATCTTTTACCAAGATTTCTTAGTTCACATTATATATAATCAGACTAAAAAAAATCAAGAAGGCAACTGCATTTGAATATAAGTGAAAATGCAAAATAAGCCTAAGATTTGGGATGGGAAAGAATGGCTGATGTGTAACAATGATAAATTTTGCCTGAAGTAAAATGCCTACTAATTAAGACTCATTGTTCAATTTCCTACTTTATTTATAAATACACAACTGGTGTATTGATCACTTACTTGGAGTCTCCTGAATATGGCCTTGCAACAAGGTTTTCCAGAAGCTATTTGTCCTTATGTACCCCAAATATTGATGCACGATGTGTATGCATAGTTCTTAAACAAAGGTCTGCTGCCATTTTGTTAGAAAAGGAAATAAGGTGTGAACTAGGTTTTAAGAAATGCATAAAGCCAGTTTAAGTTCTCCTACTTCAAGACTGCTTTGTCTGAGAAACATTGCGCCAACGTGGACAAAGCAGCTACTTGATTGACATCACTCCTTCAAACACTGCAGAATTCACTAAAGATTCTTAGACAATACTTGCCAAAACCATGGCCACTTCCATCTAGACCACCACCTGCAATTCCCCTCCAAGCCATTCACCACCTTGACTTGGAAATATATTCACTATCATGTTCATTCACTATCCCTGGGTAAAAATCCTGGAATTTTATGAGGCTACTAACAGCACATAAGACCATAAGACCTAAGAGCAGAAATTAGGTTATTCAGCCTGTCAAGCCTGCTCTGCAATTCAATCATTAGTTGATAGGTTTCTTAACCCCCATTCTCCCACTTTCTCCAAGTATCCTTTGATTCCCATGAAACTCAAGAATCCATCTATCTCAGTCTTGAATATACTCAATGACCTGGCCTCCACAGCCTTCTGTGGCAATGACCTCTATGGATTGACCACTCTCTGGCTGAAGACGTTGCTCCTTAACTCTATTCTAAAAGGTCTTCCCTTTATTCTAAGGCAATGACCTCAGGTCCTAGTCTCTCCTACCAATGTAAACATCTTCCCAACATCTACTCTGTCCAGACTATTCAGTATTCTGTAAGTTTTAATGATATTCCCCAACATTCTTCAAAACACCATTGAATATAGACCCAGAGTCTTCAAATGTTCCTCACATGGACTAGTGATTCAAGAAGGCAGTTCACCACTGCCTTTTCAAGAGTAACTAAGGACAGATGCTGGCCAGCCAGTGACACCCATGTCACATGAGTGTAAAAATAAAACCCTGGTTGTGCTCAATAAGACCTGAGTTCAGCATTGAATCAGTAAGTTCTTTACATTTACCTACCTGATTGCAATAGTGAAAATAGCTGCTGTCTTTCTCTTGCTTCCACATTGAGCGAAAGCTCTCAAATAGTAGTCCAAGTTGTTGGAGGGAATCCTGAGGGACAGGATGTACATGTACTTGGAAAGGCAAGGACTGATTCGGGATAGTCAACATGGCTTTGTGAATGGGAAATCATGTCTCACAAACTGGATTGAGTTTTTGAAGAAGTAACAAAGAAGATTGGTGAGAGCAGAGCAGTAGTTGTGATTTATATGGACTTCAGTAAAGCGTTCGACAAGGTTCCCCATGGAAGACTGATTAGCAAGGTTAGATCTCATGGAATACAGGGAGAACTAGCCATTTGGATACAGAACTGGCTCAAAGGTTGAAGACAGAGGGTGGTGGTGGAGGGTTGTTTTTCAGAGTGGAGGCCTGTGACCAGTGGAGTGCCACAAGGATTGGTGCTGGGACCTCTACTTTTTGTTATTTACATAAATGATTTGGATGCAAGCATAAGAGATACAGTTAGTAAGTTTGCAGATGACACCAAAATTGGAGGTGTAGTAGATAGCGAAGAGGGTTACCTCAGATTACAACAGGATCTTGACCAGATGGGCCAATGGGTTGAGAAGTGGCAGATGGAGTTTAATTCAGATAAATGCGAGGTGCTGCATTTTGGGAAAGCAAATCTTAACTGGACTTATACACTTAATGGTAAGGTCCTAGGGAGTGTTGCTGAACAAAGAGACCTTGTAGTGCAGATTCATAGCACCTTGAAAGTAGAGTTGCAGGTAGGTAGGATAGTGAAGAAGGTGTTTGGTATGCTTTCCTTTACTGGTCAGAGTATTGAGTACAGGAGTTGGGAGGTCATGTGCGACTGTACAGGACATTGGTTAGGCTACTGTTGGAATATTGCATGCAATTCTGGTCTCCTTCCTATCGGAAAGATGTTGTGAAACTTGAAAGGGTTCAGAAAAGATTTACAGGATGTTGCCAGGGTTGGAGGATCTGAGCTACAGGGAGAAGCTGAACAGGCTGGGACTGTTTTGGCTGGAGCATCAGAGGCTGAGGGGTGACCTTATAGAGGTTTATAAAATTATGAGGGGCATGGATAGGATAAATAGGCAAAGTCTTTTCCCTGGGGTCAGGGAGTCCAGAAATAGAGGGCATAGGTTTAGGGTGAGAGGGGAAAGATATAAAAGAGATCTAAGGGGCAATTTTTCACACAGAGGGTGGTACGCGTATGCAATGAGCTGCCAGAGGATGTGGTGGAGGTTGGTACAATTGCAACATTTAAGAGGCATTTGGATGGGTATACGATTTGGAAGGGTTTGGAGGGAAATGGGCAGGGTGCTGTCAGGTGGGACTAGATTGGGTTGGGATATCTGATCAGGATGGATGGATTGGATAGAAGGGTCTGTTTCCATGCTGTACATCTCTATGACTCTATGACTCTCCCACACAAATAAACTTCTTTATCACTGACCACACAATGGATGGTGTGGTAGATTCGCAACACCCTGCTCTTGCCCCAACCCCTTATACGTAATAATTGTGAGGTTTCAGGCCCAATTCCAGGCAGGCCTCAGGCCATCCAGTACATTCTGGCCATGACAGATCCATTAATGGAGATAAAAGTAATATTCTACCCGCTGACTGCAATCACACAAGTTCTCTGTGCACATTTTGTTTAGCAAAGTTAAAGGACTTAATGTGAAACCTAGGAAATCAAATTATCACTGCTGGCATCAGTTGGAGTCAAGTGAATCCTGTGGGACCATGAAAACTTTGATTTTTCTTTCTCCTGGGAAGAAGAACGATCAATCTGACTGAATTTTGTGTTTCTGAGAGCGTGCTGATAATACTCTAGTGGTATAAGGCTTGATTCAAATAAAATTAAATTAGCTGATTTACAACATCAACATTTAGGATTGAAAATTATAACTGAATGGGATTTGTGCTGTTCTATTTCTTAATCCTGAACTTGCTTAACTGTTAATTACACTCACTGCAATTGATAGTACAGTACGTGCACTCACCATTTTGAACAAAAGAGCGCCAAATCAGTCTGAATTAACAGCTATTCAATCCAATCAACTTTGATTTGAGGGGATCCTTACATAAGTAATCTTCCTTACAAGTTTACTGTCTATCAATAGATAGCAATGTGGTTTACACACAGTCATTGAAACCCAGATCCTTGATACATCGGAAAGTTTCCCCAGCGCCCTAACAACAAGGTCAATGATGAGTTGGTTTAGAAAATATGATGATATCAGAAAAGTGAAATTCTCAGCATTGAGGAAAAAAAGTCAGAATTTCCTTCCAAATTTCAAACAAAGAGACAAGAACCATGCTAGTGAATACTGAGAGCTTTATCTGCATACACTAACAGTCTTGGAGGAGTTCACAGCAGAAGGTCACCCTTGGATGTGAAGGAAGTACAGGAGGCCAAGAAACTGTTGTCTTCAATCCCATTTTCTCCACATGAGTGAGGCGCAGTGTGGCCACAACCTGAGGATGTCCTGGAACACCTCCGTCAGTGCAGTCACAATAGGCTAAAAGGCCTCTTCTGTGCTATCTGATTCTCTGAACTTCACTAACTGCGTTGTTTGGCAAAACAGCAATCTTAAGGAGTAGGTGGCTACCCTATCCCAGTGACCATTCAGGCAACTGATGTACAAGTGTTTCTATGTAACAGTTGATTCCAAAGGTCCACTGGGAACTAAGTGGCAACTCTCAATACTTAACCCACAAATGTACGAAGACTTTTACCTATGCAATATTTGCCAAATGACACCAACAAATCAATTTCTCCATGATGTGGTTAGTGCTATATAGTAGCTTTCTCAATGTAACTATGTTGGGATGCTACAGGCTCTACATATGACATGTTATGAGTGCAATATCATAATATTGCAGATTTCATCAATAGGAAAGGCTTCCATTTGATAAATGTGCAAGTCATCTGTGCTTATCAGTACCACACCTTAGACGTCAGTGCTAAGTAACCTGGAGCTGTCACACTATCTACATCCTTGAAAATTCTCATGTTTCCAAGTTCCTGCTTCATGTTAAGCACCAGATGCCTTATCAGGCTAGTTGTTCATAGACGAGGGACATCCCTTTCAACAAACATCGATGACCCTGTTGTGCATTCCCCCCTGACTGAGGCTGAGCATAGACATAGTACTGACCATTCTTGCAGCAGATGATAAGCCTCCCAATGTGGATGCTTTGATGCTTGGTTTGCTAATTCATTTAAAATGGACTTGTATTTCAGTGCATCTACTTGAGCATATGCATCTGATATTTAGCATGCCTATGAGCACCAACTTCTTTGATTCAAATAGCCCCCAATTTGCATAGGTGATTGTTGTGCAAGTTTAAGGCCTCAGCAATCAGATATCCTGCAATTTATGTTCTAGTCTTGCCAGCAATGCTCACACTCCATGAAAGAATAAAGAAACTATAGGTTCCTAACAAACCTAAACTGTCTTGTTTCAGCAGCTATGCCATAGCTGTCTAGATGTATGTCTCCCCTAAGGTCATATAATCTAATACTTATAGGATTTTGGACAGGAGAATCTTTACTGTTTACAAATGTAAATCAAAACCAGGTTGCCTTACAAAGTGTCGAGGGATACAATTCCCTCAGAAGTTTTACAATCCAAGTTTGACTCTGTCCTGTATTTATATCCCATGCGGTTAAACTGACAATACCGTTGACATGATTCCATAAACCAACAATATTGTCACATTTCACCTGTGATTTCCCTGTTTAGATTTAACACACATTTTTAATGCCGAGATTGCCCTTTGCTGCGAATACACCAAGTTACTGGGTAATCCTGGTGGTTGTCTTCTTAATACATTGGTCATTTTGGTCCTATCTGCACCTTTTTCCCTTCTTAAACATACCCAACAAAGTAGGATTTCTTGTGGCCCCAATATTACTATGTATAATGAAACAACTGCCTGTTCTCATAATGTTAAAAATCACACAATACCAGGTTGTAGTCCAACAGGTTTATTTGGAAGCACTAGCTTTTATAGTGCTGCTCCTTCATCAGTTGGTTGTGGAAATAAGATCATAAGACATAGAATTTATAGCAAAAAATTACAGTGTCATGAAATGACATATTTAACAAACCTGGATTGTTGTTAAGTCTTTCATCTTTTAGAATGGGTTGCAGGTTTCATTTCATTAATATATAAATCCAAGAACTTCTTTTAAGTCACTTTCTCAATACAATTTAAGGTTTTATAACAAAAGGTGACATCTCAGCTCAGACAATGCACTAAAGGTATAAGGTTAGAGACTGTATTCCAATCTTGACTCAGACTGGTTCTATTTCCAAAGTGGAATTTACAAAATATTACATGGATTGACTGTTTGCATTGACTGCCTGCAGATTGCATATTTTTTCAGCAAACTAGGATGTATCTGCAAATATAATTCTGCATGTACAAATTCACCCCATAGACTCATATGTATGTGTGCGCTTGCATGAGGGAGAGAGAGTGAGTGAGTGTGTGTGCGTGAGTGTGAGTGCATGTGAGTGAGTGTGTGTTTGCTTGTATGAAAGCTTGGTAAAGTATGATGGAGTGTAAGCCTGTGAGAGGCTGTGTACGTAGGTGTGTGTTTGGGGGTTGTGTGTATGAGAGAGAGTGTCTATATGAGAGAGGGTCTGCTTGAGTGTGTAAGTATGAATGTGTATGTGTGAGAGAGAGAGTGTATAGTGTAATGGTTTCACCTGTAGTGTGATATGAACCCAAGGTTCTCTCTCTCACACACATGCACACGCACACACATACACACGGAGACCCTCTGTCACACACAAGCTCTCTCTCATACACACACACCTATCCCCCCCAACACACACCCATGCACACAGCCTCTCACAGGCTAATATTCCATCATTCCCACACACTTTACCAAGCTTTCACACGCACAAACATACATTCTCTCACTTGGGCGCGTGCACACACACACACACACACACACACACACTCACACTCTCTCTCCCTCTCTCATGCATGCAAACACACATATAAGTCTATGGGGTGAATTTGTATTTGCAGAATTATATTTGTGTCTTATGATCTTATTCTCCACAACCAACTGATGAAGAAGCAATGCTCCGAAAGCTAGTGCTTCCAAATAAACCTATTAGACTATAACCTGCTGTTGTGTGATTTTTAACTTTGTCCACCTAATGCTAGCTCCTCCACATCATGTTCTCCCAATGCCATTATCTCTACTTCATGAAGAATCTCAAACGATACTCTCTACTACTTCAGATGAATCCCAGATGAAGGGCTAATGCTGGAAATGTTGATTCTCCTGCCTCTCGGACACTGCCTGATCTGCTGTGCTTTTCCAGTGCCACACTCTATTCCTCTACATCCTCTGTCTGTGAAGTCTAATTTATAAATAACCCCTGACTAATCTACCTTAGCTCAGTCAGCTGGATGAATGGTTTATGATGCAGAGTGAAGTCATACAGTGAGACTTCAATTCCCACACCAGTGGAGATTATTATGAAGGAGTGTCCCTCTCAATCTTGCCAGAGGCATGGTAACTGTCAGATTATACCATGACCACTAGTCCCTTCTCTCTCTAATGAGACCCTCTCTATGATCGAGTAGGTTGATGGTGACTTTACCTTTTAATATCACTGAGCATAGAACAAAGGCAATGTCTAATATGGTATCCTTGTAAATAATTATTGTTTTTCATTTGTATGTATTAGGTTATGGATGTGGTGCCAATCGAAAGGGTCACTTTGTCTTGGATGGTGTCAAACTTCTTGAGTATTGCTGTAGCTGTACTCATTCAAACAAATGCAGAGTATTCCATCTCCTGATTTGTGCTTTCTTGATAGCGGTCAGTCTTTGGGAGTCAGAAGTAAGTAATCCACTGCAATACTCCTAACCTTGGACCTGCTTTTGTAAAGATCTGGCTAGTTCCAATTCAGTTTCTGGTCAATGATAACCAGGATGATATAGGTAGTGGGGGATTCAGTTAGGGTAATGGCATTAAATATCATGGCCGATGGTTAGATTGTCCTTTTTTGGAATGGTCATTGCCAGGCATTTGAGTGGCATGTATGTTTTTTGTCACTTTTCAGCCAGATTGGATTTGTGCTTTTTTTTTGTAAACAGGTCATACATCAGAAATTTTCCACACATTGTTGGTTAATTGCTAGTGTTACAGATGTACTGGAACAGCTAGGCTAGAGGTGCGGTGAGTTCTGGAGCACTAATCTTCAGTACTATTGTGAACATGTTATCAGGGCAAATAGAGAAAGTGAGGACTTCAGATGTGGAGAGTCAGCATCAAAAAGTGGGGCACTGGAAAAGCACAACAGGTCAGGCAGCATCTGAGGTGCAAAAGATTCGATGTTTTAGGCATTAGCCTCTTAATGAAGGTGTTATGCCCGAAACGTTGACTCTCCTGGTTCTCAGATGCTGCCTGACCTGCTGTGCTTTTCTAGCGCTACACTTTTCGACTCTGTCAGGGCATATGGTCTTTGTAGTATCCAATGCCTCCAATCATTTCTTCATATCACATGCTTGAATCAAATTGTGTGACGATCAACATCTGTGATGTTAGAGACTTTTGGAGGAGGAGGTACTCTGAGGTCACAAATTCAGAAACTTTGGCACCTCTTCAACTCTCTGTAGCTGAACAGAACCTTTCTGGTTTGGGTCCTGTTTTTCCAGTTTCCTCGGACTGCTCAGAGCACAGTGCCCACATCTTTACTAAGCTATTTCCTAGTTATACAGTTAATTGCCTCAGTCTTATCTGTACTTGCAATCCAGATGCCACAACTTCTCTGTTTTTCTCTCTCTCTTTCTGTTAATTGAAATTCTCTATTTATCTCTCCTGTGAGCTCTCATTCTCTCTCCTGAGCTTCCCCTCTTTCCCTTGTGCTTTGATGAAACTCAATGTAATCTCCTTTTTGCCAGCATTATCAGTCCTCTTTTGATTTGGGGAATTATTATGGATAAAGTATTCTAATCAGTTTTAGATTCTGACTCTTCTATCTGTTGAAGGTATGAACTAAGATCTAAATATTCAAAATGTGTCTGGAGTAAACTGAGGTTTTTGCTGAGTAGGTACTTGCTTCTGTGCTCTCCAAATTACAAATCTTAACCATCCCAGGGTCAGAGAGGCTAACATCTTATTGGTTGTCTTCCTTTCGCACAAACTTTTAACATTTTGCTCTAATGCTACAATTAACTTAATTTTCTGTGTTTGTTTCTCATGATATCTTTTCTCAAATTTAGTAGCTAATCAACCTGCTCTTTCTTCAATTCTGCTAGCTGAGTTAATTTGGTTCCCTTTCAAACATAAATACATTTTGGTTGGGAAAGGTATCCAAGAAGGAAAAGCTCATTTCTAAATTAACCTTGTTGCTGCCAACTGTGTTTAATTGAATTAAAAAGAGCAGCAAGTTCATGTCTTCTTTTCTGGGAACATAACCATTTAGAATTAATCCCTCCAGAATCGTAAAAAAACAGAGACCCTCCTACAATAGCTTTTTGGAACAGAACTATGGAGAGAGACTGACAATTTGATATTGAGGTCAGTGGGCATTCTTGAGGATATCAATATGCATTTCATTGAAAACTCAAATATTTCACAAAAGACACTATTCACATTTGATTTACCCTTTTTAATTCCAACCTGACCATCCCTGTATTCCAATCCTTCCAGCAGCACTGATTTTTGAGCACAATCTTTTGTCTGCTTTGTAACTTGATATATTCTTTATTCTGAAAAG
Source organism: Hemiscyllium ocellatum (assembly GCF_020745735.1). Taxonomy (NCBI): domain Eukaryota; kingdom Metazoa; phylum Chordata; class Chondrichthyes; order Orectolobiformes; family Hemiscylliidae; genus Hemiscyllium; species Hemiscyllium ocellatum. The sequence continues at coordinate 84,663,408 of NC_083411.1, read as the reverse complement.
TTTTGATTATTTCTTACACCTTTTGTCTTTTGGTTATATTCACACAAGCTACTTTTATGTTTCTTTCTCTGTGTGCAATATGTTTTTACTTAACATTCTTTGCAAGTTGAAAATATGAGAGTTCAAACATTGACCTACATTAATGAAGTACACTTTCAAAATTCATTAACTGAGGCTACTTTTGGAATCTTTGTAATTCTTGTGAATCTTCTATTTCCTCGTCTTACTTTGAGCTTCAGGTTTTTATAAGAATTATTGAAAAGGAGCACAAGAAGCATCTATTCTGAAGCATTGAAGGCTGAAGCTGTTGTTTTAGGTTTTAACTGTACAGTGGTGAAATTGCACTATTAACCTAGCATGAATGCAAAAATTGTATCTAAATATTACTACATAAATTTCAGCTCATGCATTACCATTGGCAACATGCAGGCAAGCAATGATAGGAAAAGGCTCAGACAAGTACGAGGCTAAAATAAAAATTGTTGGAAAAGCTCAGCAGGTCTGGCAGCATCTGTGGAGAGAAATCAGAGTTAACATTTTGGGTCAAGTGACCCTTTCTCAGAACTTGACTTGAAATGTTAATTCGGATTTCTCTCCACAGATGCTGCCAGACCTGCTGAGCTTTTCCAACAATTTCTACTTTTGTCTCTGCTTTACAGCATCCGCTATTCTCTTGGTTTTTATACAATATGAAGGTGAATACTTTTCACCAATTGCTAGCAAAATTATTTTTGAACTTTGGAAGTATTTCAGAATTAAAGAGGAGCTGAGTGGGAAGATAACACTTAATATAGTATATTTTAGTTCAAAAATAAGATAAGTTGCCATAGTTGAACCAGATTAAGACCATGCCAGACCACAGAGCTACTATCTCATGTCAGAGAATGACTGGTAGTGCCTTAACCTGATGGTCACCTTGATGGTGAGGAGAGGCATTGAGTAAGACAGTCATTCATGGTAAGTTCAAACAGTGTGGGAATTGAACTTGCACTGTTGGCATCAGTCTGAATTAAAAACCAGCTAGGCAAAAGTCAGGACTACAGATGCTGGAGATTAGAGTTGAGAGTATGATGCTCATTCCTGATGAAGGGCTTTTGCTTGAAATATTGATTCTCCTGCTCCTCGGATACTGCCTGACCTGCTGTGCTTTTCTAGCACCACACACTCAACTTAAAAACCAGCTGTATAGCCAACTGAGTAAAGCAACTGCCATAGTTAAAATCTCACAATTGTCTTACAAAAGCTGATTGGGGTAGGCTGTTTGCAAGTAAAAGAATGACTGGCAAGTGAGATGCTTTCAAAAATGAGGTAACGCGAGTTCAGTGACTACAAGCTCCTGGCAGTGTGAAAGGCATGGGTGGGTAGGGGTAGAGAATACTAGATCTTAAAAATGTGTTGCTGGAAAAGTGCAGCAGGTCAGGCAGCATTAAAGGAACAGGAGAATCGATGTTTTGGGCATAAGCCCTTCTTCATCGATTCTCCTGTTCCTTTGATGCTGCCTGACCTGCTGCACTTTTCCAGCAACATATTTTTAAGCTCTGATCTCCAACATCTGCAGTTCTCACTTTCTCCTAGAGAATACTAGATGTCAAGAGATATTGAGGCTCTGGTCAAGAAAAAGGAAGACTTTGTCAGATATAGATAGGTGAGATCAAGTGAATCTCTTGAGGAGTATAGGGGGAGGAACAGTATACTTAAGAGGGAAGTCAGGAGGGAAAAAGAGCTCATGAGGTAGCCTTGGAAGATAGGGTTAAGGAGAATCTAAAGAGATTCTGTAAGTACATTAAGGGAAAAGGAATAACAAGGTAGAGACGAGGGCCCCTTAAAGATTAACCAGGCTGTCTGTTCTTGGAACCATAGGAGATGAGTGAATTATTCTCATCACTATTTAATGTGGAGAAAGACAAGGAATCCAGGAACTTGAGGAAATAGTAGTGTCTTGAACAGAATCCACATTATAGAAAAGTAGTTACTGGAGGTGTTCAAACACTTAAAGGTAGATAGATCACTGGGATTGATCAAGTACTGTATATTCCAGGACAGGTAGGGAATAAATTGTAGGGCCCCTAGTAGAGATACTTGTATCATCTACAACAGTAGGTCGGATGCTGGAACATTGGAGAGTGGTTATTGATGTGCCTTTGTTTAACAGTCCAAAAGCATGTCATAAAAATACGTAATTTTAAATGCTGGAACTTTTTTGTATGTTCGTAAAAGAATGTAAGCTCTAAATATATACACGTTCCGTCTGTATTTTCTAAACATCGGGACTAAAGAAGGATCCACTGAAATATACACAGACTGAAGTTAGGTATGAAAAGAGAGAAAGAGCTAAAACAAATGTTAAACAAAAACAAGCTGTAACTCTGCAAGTTCATTTTCTAAAATAAAAAATAATTGTATTTTGAAGTGAACTTGTGTTTAACTAATGGTTATAAGCAGATAATCTCTAATTTTTCCAAATCTACAGAGCAGGTTCTAACTGCAAACTTTAATGAGAGACAGACAAAACAGGCAGTATTCTCAGAATGAGGAAAGTAACTTTGCCTGTTTCTATGCAATAAAAATACGATTTCTCTGACAGAAGAAACATGTTTGTCTGAGAATAGGAAAGCAATCTAACTTTAGCCTAGAAGTAATTCTACCAAAGAATTTCCATTAAAACCATAAACAAAGGATGGCTCATGGATGAAAAATCCACTTTTGAGCAGAGGGCGTCAAACATTCAGAAAGGCAAGACAAATTATTTGTGCACTTCTGAATTCTAACAGCGATAAATCTAAGAAAATTGGATGAATCAGCATGTCATAATATTCTAAATGATAGATTAATTGGACAGTACTGACTATGTAATCTAAAAAAAAGGTGCAGAACATAATTCTCTAAAATCAAAAGCATGCCTCAGTTATTAACTCCACTCCACTTAGATGTTGCTCCATTTTCAAATGACCAATGAGACTCCTGGCAAATTTTTGTGTTATTCTAACAAATAATAAATCAGGACCACTAACTAAACCATTAAAGTTTATGATGGATACATGTTTTTAAATGGAAAAATATAAAGAAAAATCCCTGACACATACCGGGTGTTAGTAATTTGTTGCTTCTGTTTTTCTGACTCATGAATTAAATTTTGCTCTTGTCCTCATTACTGCAATCTTCAATCACTGCCATAGGATTGCAGTAATCATTGTTAAAATGAGCTTTATTAGAAAGTAGATGCAACCACAAGTGATCGCAGAAAAACTCTTGAAAACTAATTGGCACAAGCAGAACACTTAATGCTGCAAGCTGTATTATTTGGGTTAATTTTACAATTAAGGTGGTGGAGACAGTTGTTGCCTATGGAATGCGTTCTGAGATGTTGGTTCATGTGGGCCAAATGGAGGCCTAGACGAAAAAGTGGTGAGCTGGAGCCAACAGGTACCCACTGTGACTCTCAGGTCAGGATTTGTTGCTGACCTTTTTCTCTGTCACGAAGGAGAATAGGAGACCGCGCATACAAGAGGTGAGGTATTCAATAATGAGTTGTAAATGCATACAGGTAGATCTCTTGGCACTTCCCAGCAAGATTTCATCTCACTATTCAAACTTGGGGTGTAAAATCAGACTTTTTTTTCTTGACATCAAGAATCTAATTTTTCCAATTTCATCATATTTCCCAACTAACTCACATTATCCACTTTGCTAAGGGGTTAGGCTGATTTAGTCTAATATGTCCTGGCAAGGGGCTTTGCATAGAAACACTTGCTATACTTTGAAATTTATGCCACTTTAAATATCTCATTCATCAGTCTAAGCCTAAAACCATCTGAGAGTGTTTGATTCTTGCATCGTGTCAAGCTATCCCTCTATAATAAATTTTCATTGTGCCTCAACTTGTAGATCCCATGTGGTTTCTTCCTGAACTTGGTTACAAATTTGTGCTGAGGAAAACTCAGCAGATTGGCCTCAAGCACATCTTCCTCCTCCATGTCTACACCATGCACTTGTAAATGTAATGGGATTACTGCAATCTTATTTGGAGTTGATAACTTGCTCAGTATGTCTGATGTAACCATTTTGGTGCTGAAAATGTGTTGCTGGTTAAAGCACAGCAGGTCAGGCAGCATCCAAGGAATAGGAAATTCGACGTTTCGGGCCAGAGCCAACCATTTTGGTATCATGTTTATAGCAGACATCAAGGTCATACCCACTTGTTTCTACCAGATATCATTGTAGTTTGATTCTGAATCTGCCCGTGGCTTGCGCCAAAGTATTTCCAATAGTTTGTGATTGGTTTTCACATGAATTACTTGCTGAGAGATGAATTACTATTGCAAGTGTTGCATGTTACACTTTGGAATAACTGGATACACTTACAACAGACTTTTGGATTCACATACAATTAGCGTGCCTTCTTGCATGATTCTTGCACCTAGCCATTTCTGAGATACATGGACCTCCAGAAATGTTTTCTTCCTTCACTTGTAATGGTGTAAAATAGAAGTCTGTTGCTAATTATAGCTTATAAATAATTTGAACACATCGTTGGTTCTCCTGCCATACATATGGGATGTCTTTCCTTAAGCCATGTCTTAACTATGATTTCTTTGTCAGAAAAACTTGGTATGTATAATGCTTTAGAATTTAGAATTCAATTCCTCTCATATTGGAATTTTGTGTGGGCATCTGTTTACAGGATGATTTAAATGCTTTGGTTTCAAAACATACTGAGACTTTTCCATTTTCCTTAAGCATGCGCATGATAGAACTTCACAAGTTGCTAATAACATATGACAGATAATACCATTATGCACCAAATCATTTAGCTTTCTCATTTGTATGCATATTGGGCTTACTAGGAAGGTTGATTGATGGAATTGCATCTGCTCTAATGTGCAAGGTAGCATTTCATTTGAAGTTTGCTATGACATGAATTTGTTTGTTTATTTTCTTCTATGTTCTGGACAAACTCAATGAGATCATTCTTGGCATCTTTTGGGACAATCAGCATTTGTGCAATATCAATAATGTTCACAAATTTGAGTTTTGCACACATTGCCAGTCTATTTGTGGCCACCAGGTCGACTATTTGTGGTTTCCACACAGAGTTCCTATATTTGCATTTCAACTTCAGTGTAGAAATACAAATGATGGGTGACCCATTATATGCAGTTCATTTTACTGTTGTGGATTGTATTATTGACATCCAGTGATGCAGATACATATCCTTCAAGGTTCTGATTGATAGAATGTTTGCATTAGCTCCAGTGTTGACTTTGGTTTTGAGCTTGTGCATGTCAAGATTCTTTGGGCAATAGATGGTAATAGAGGCCAAAGTTTCTAACTATTTGACATCATCCACAAACTGTCATTATTGTACATCTCATTAATAAAAATTTAACCTCCTGTATATGCAGTTTCTATTTTCCTACATGACAGAGAGAAACAACACTAACAAATCCCAATGTGAGAGTTACAGCAGGTACCTGTTGGCTCCATCTCACCACTTGCTCCTCCAGACCTCCATTTTGGCAAGCATGCGCCAACATCTCTATCTCCATAGACTGACTTCACCGCCTGTCATAGAATCATACATTCACAACTGGAACACCTGTTCACCTTCTGGTTGAAGGTTCCTACTTCAAATCTTCACTTTGGATTGCTTGCAGTTAATGCCACATACATGCTTGTGCCTGTACAGATATCTGAGACACTCCCTGGTGTTGCTACCAGCATACTGCACAGGTTTTTTGTTTGGTTATTTTCTATTGTAGCCTGTGGATTTGGTTCTGAAACCCTGTTTTGGTAAATCCAGTTTCCATTCACACTATTGTCTTGCAAAGCTCTTGAAATGTAAGAGAGCTTCGAGGTGCGTACAATAGCTTATCCTTCTCATACAGGTTGCCTGCTTTGGCAACTGGCTACTAAGCCAGTATTTGTAGCTGCACAGAATGCTTGCAGATAATTTCTCTTTCAACAATGCATCAACATTGTGACATTTCTGAAAACTTCAATAGTTCCAACGAGCTCCATTATCTACTGAGAAAGCTCAGCCATGGAGAAGTCGCCATCCTGCTTTTATCACAACAGCAACTAATGAACCTGTCATTTTTTTTTTATTGCTCTCCCCATGTTGTAGATGACTATGGCTGTGACTTCATTTTAGAAATCTTTTTCTTTTGTATGGGAATGATACATGAATTTGTCTCAATGGTCAGGCAGCGTTATTTGCACAGTGATTTTATCTCTGAATTTTCCAATGTAAATGTTTCTTCTGCACCTCGATTGATACTTTACAAATGGCCGTCAAGTTGGTATTATTGCCTTCAGTTAGAAAGCCACCACCACTGATCACCACCTAGTCCAAGTCCATATGACATAATCATACTGGGTGGTGCTTCATGGACTTCTCAGCATTAACTCTGTCAGAACCTAACATCTTATAAAACAAGTCATATACTGCTATGACCCAGCCCCTCACATGACCCTACATTATTAAACAAAGTTGTACTCAGAAAAGGACTTAGGTTGCACTGTTGTCAGTCTACAAACTAAGGGACAAAAGAAATATAATTTGCTGATATTAAGTGTCTTGTTTTAAACATTTGAAACAACTTGTCCTGAGTAAATCTAGATTAATGATGTGTTAACCAAAAGCTTTAACATGACCAAAACAATTCCTCACCTCAAGCTTCTTTTCTGAAAATAAATTTAAGGTCACCACAACTATATATTATTCACTTTATTTTTGTAAAAGACAGATGTGCAAACTGATAGACTGTGTGTTGTTTCCAAATGGATCATAAATTGATAGTTAATTTGAGAACGTCTTATGTCTTTGAGTGAACTTATCATTCATCACCAGAAGTACAATTACTGTGAATTGTTTTACTGGAATAGATGGGAAATGAGGCTGCACTTCTATAGTTATGCACGGGTTCACTGAGAGTTAACATTCATGTCTCCTTTTCAAAGTATGCCAGATAAAGTTGTACAGGCAAGCTATAGGATTGATTGCCTTGAAAATTTCTTTAGCTACACTTTACTGCCCACCATCTGCTAATGACTACATTTTTTGTTTACCTCTGAAATTCCATTAAGGATTTGATTTTTCCCCAGAAGCATCATTACCCAATCAGTGCCTTTAATTATCACAAGGCAGATAAGCAAAAAAGTAAACAAATGTTGTCAGGGCTGTTCAGTTCAAATTGCATATGGCTTAATATAACTGATTTACTATCCAGCCCAGAGGTTGGCTTTGCAACAGTAATGATGACAAAACTGTCCATATTCAGCATCATTACTCCCGTGACTCCTATAGCAACTTCGGAATCTGCAGATGCAGTTAAACAAAAAATCTAAAAGTAGTTGTCAGTGATGAAGTCCTCATGGACTGCAATTAAATAGAAATCATTGAGCTGATTAGATTTTGCCCTATTACACTCTTATTCTTACTGTAAAAAGCTTTGGAAAGATTACACTTTGTTGAATGAGGTGTGTATTTGAATGACAGGTCCATTAATTGCATGGAAGGTTCATAATTGCTACTAAACCACTTCATACAAACCACATTTTTTAACTAGAGGAATATCAAATTTCTCCATTATGATAAATAAAAACCAGACTTTAAAATCTACTTATAATTTAATCCCATTTATTTGTCCCAATCATTTATTTAACTCTACAAAATTTTAATTGTAAGTTTAAATAAATATGTCAAGCTTACATCTTGACTTATGACATCACTGTTGTTGGAAAGATGGAGATTACCTTGGCAACAAATTCAAAGTAACACTGGCTAAGAAAAATCCAAACTGTAGAGATTGTGAGATATTGATGAACAGTTTTCTTCAATGTTAGAGGCTAGTAATAAAATCAAACAAAGAATTGTGGGTGGTGGAAATCTAAAAGCTATCAAGAGAAATTGCTGGAGAAATTCAGCAGGTGTGGCAGAATCTGGGGGGGTCACCATTGACCAAAACTTTAACTCGACCAAATGTTCTTACAAAACCATGCCAGAGATCATGAATTCTGAGGTGAGTAACTCACCTTCTGACTTCCCAAATCTTATCCATCATCTATAAGACATAAATCAGGAGTATGTTAGAACCTTCTCCATTTGTCTGAATAAGTTCACCTTCAAAAAGCTTGACACCATGTTGGACAAAGCAACCTATTTTACTAACACCTTACACACAACCTTAAATATTTATTCCTTCCACCACCAACACACATTGATGGAAATTAAGAATGCAATGCGAATCAGCAGTCCTTGCCTGTAAAGAGAAATTTTTGAAGAAACCCGAAAAGTCTGGCAATATCTGGTGACACTGGTCTCAAAACTTTAACTCTCTTCTTCTCTCTGCAGATTCTGCCAGACCTGCTGAATTCCTCCAGCAATTTCTCTTGATAGCTTTTAGATTTCCAGCAGCCACAATTCTTTGTTTTCTTTTATTACTTGCCTCTAACGTTGAAGAAAACTGTCTCTTGCAAGATGTAGAGTCAGTATGGATAGAGCTGAAAAATTCTAATGGAAGTTATCTACAGGCCCCCAAACAGTAGTTAGATATAGGGTGTAAGCTGAATAAGGAGTTGAAATTGCCCTGTCGCAAAGGTATTACTGCAGTTGTTATGGGGGATTTCAACATGCTGGTAGACTGGGAGAATCAGGATGATACTGGACCCCATGAAAGGGAGTTTGTGGAGTGTCTCTGAGATGGGTTCTTGGAACAACTTGTACTGGAGCCTACAAGGGAGAAGGCAATTCTGGATCTGGTGTTGTGCAATGAACCCGTTTTGATCAGGGACTTTGAAGTAAAGGAGTGATTAGGAGGTAGTGACCATAATATGATAAGTTTTAGAACATAGAACATAGAACATAGAGAAATACAGCGCAGTACAGGCCCTGCGGCCCTCGATGTTGCGCCGACCAAATCCTACCTAACCTACACTAGCCCAATAACTTCCATATGCCTATCCAATGCCTGCTTAAATGACCATAAAGAGGGAGAGTTCACCACTGCTACTGGCAGGGCATTCCATGAACTCACAACCCGCTGCGTAAAGAATCTACGCCTAACATCTGTCCTATACCTACCACCCCTTAATTTAAAGCTGTGTCCCCTAGTAACAGCTGACTCCATTAGCGGTAAAAGGTTCTCAGTGTCTACCCTATCTAAACCCCTAATCATCTTGTACACCTCTATCAAATCTCCCCTAAACCTTCTTTTCTCCAATGAGAACAGGCCCAAGTGCCTCAGCCTTTCCTCATACGATCTTCCTACCATGCCAGGCAACATCCTGGTAAACCTCCTCTGCACTCGTTCCAACGCCTCCACATCCTTCCTATAGTATGGCGACCAAAACTGTACACAATACTCCAGATGAGGCCGCACCAGAGTCTTATACAACTGCAACATGACCTCAGGACTCCGGAACTCAATTCCTCTACCAATAAGGCCCAGTACACCATATGCCTTCCTCACAGCACTATTTACCTGGGTGGCAACTTTCAGAGATCTGTGTACATGGACACCAAGATCCCTCTGCTCATCCACACTACCAAGTAGCCTACCATTAGCCCAGTAATCCATCTTCTTGTTACTCCTACCAAAGTGAATGACTTCACACTTAGCTACATTGAATTCCATCTGCCACCTTTCTGCCCAGCTCTGCAACCTATCTATATCCCGCTGTAACCTGCCACATCCTTCTTCACTGTCCACAACTCCACCGACCTTTGTGTCATCCGCAAACTTGCTCACCCAGCTTTCAAGCCCCTCCTCTAGATCATTTATAAAGATGACAAACAATTGACAAGCAATTTGAGAAGGAGAAAGGAGAATCGGGAGTGTCAGTATTGCAGTTAAACAAAGGGAACTATGGAGCTATGAGGGAAGAGCTGGCCAAAGTTCAATGGTTCAATACCCTAACAGGGATGGCAGTGGAACAACAATGGCAGGTATTTCTGGATATTATGCAGAAGGTGCAGGAATAATTCATTCCAAAGAGGAAGAAAAATCCGAAGGGGAGATTGGGGTGGCTGTGGCTGATGAGGGAAATAAATGACTGCAAAAAAAAGTGAAGAAGTATAACATAGCAAAGATGAGCGGGAAGCTGGAGGACTGGGAAACATTTAAAAAGCTATCGAGGATAACTAAAAAGGCAATACATAGAGAAAAAAATGTGGTACAAAGGCAAACTGGCCAAAAATATAAAGGAGGATAGTTTTTAGGTATGTGAAAAGAAAACAAATTGTTAAGACTAAAATTGGGCCCTTGAAGACAGAAATGGGTGAATTTATTATGGGAACAAGGAAATGGCAGAAGAGTTGAAAAGGTACTTGGATCTGTCTTCACTGGGGAAGACACAAGCAATCTCCCAGATGTAATAGTGGTTGAAGGACCTAGGGTAATGGATGTCTGAAGGGAATTTATATTTTAGGCTGGAAATGGTGTTGGATAGACCGTTACGTCTGAAGGCTGATAAGTCCCCGGAACCTGATGGTCTGCATCCCAGGGTACTTAAGGAGGTGGCTCTAGAAATCGTGGACACATTGGTAATCATTTTCCAATGTTCTATCAATTCATGATCAGTTCCTGTGGATTGGAGGGTGGCTAATGTTGTCCCACTTTTCAAAAAGGGAGGGAGAGAGAAAACGGGGAATTATAGACCGGTTAGCCTGATGTCAGTGGTGGGAAAGATGCTGGAGTCAATTATAAAAGATGACATTACGACTTATTTGGATAGCAATAACAGGATAGGTCAGAGTCAGCGTGGATTTATGAAAGGGAAATCGTGGTTGACTAATCTTCCGGAATTTTTTGAGGATGTAACTATGAAGATGGACAAGGGAGAGCTAGTGGATATAGTGTATCTGGACTTTCAGAAAGCCTTTGATAAGGTCACACATAGGAGATTAGTGAGCAAAATTAGGGCACATGGTATTAGGGAGAAGGTACTGACTTGGATTGAAAATTGGCTGGCTGACAGGAAGCAAAGAGTACTGATAAATGGGTCCCTTGCAGAATGGCAGGTGGTAACCAGTGGGGTATTAAAAGGTTCGGTGCTGGGACCACAGCTGTTTACAAAAAACATCAATACAATAAAGGCATTAAAAGCAATATTCGTAAATATTTTGATGACACAAAGCTGGGTGGCATGATGAAATGTGAGGAGGATATTATGAGAATACAGGGTGACTTGGACAGGCTAGGGTGAGTGGACGGATGCATGGCAGATGCAGTTTAATGTGGATAAATGTGTGGTTATCCACTTTGGTGGCAAGAACAAGAAGGCAGATTACTATCTAAATGGAGTCAAGTTAGATAAAGGGGCAGTACAACGAGATCTAGGTGTTCTTGTACATTGGTCAATGAAAGCAAGCAGGCCAAGAGGAATTGATTACAGGAACAAACGGGCCCTTTTGCAGCAGTACAGGGCCCTGGTAAGACCGCACCTGGACTATTGTGTGCAGTTTTGGTCTCCACATTTGAGGAAGGACATTCTGGCTGTTGAGGAAGTGCATTGTAGATTCACGAGGTTAATTCCTGAAATGGCAGGAGTATCATAAGTTAAAAGATTGGAGCGACTGTTTAGAAGGATGAAAGAGGATCTGATTGAGATGTATAACATTATTAATGGATTGGACACTCTGGAAGCAGGAAGCATGTTTCTACTGCTGGGTGAGTCCAGAACCAAAGGACATAGTTTAAAAATAAAGGGTAGGCCATTTAGAACAGATTTGAGGAGAAACTTCTTCACCCAGAGAGTAGTGGATATATGGAATGCTGGAGGCCAAGTCTCTGGATACTTTCAAGAAAGAGATGAAGAGAGCTATTAGAGGTAGTAGAATCAAAGGTTATGGGGATAAGGCAGGAACAGGATACTGATTGTGGATGATCAGCCATGATCATAACGAATGGTCGTGCTGACTCGAAGAACTGTAAGGCCTACTCCTGCACCTATTGACTATTGTCTGTCGTCTATTGTCTAATCCCAGGGACAGCTGGAAAGGTGGTGTCAGACATTAAAGACCGTGTTGCGGGCTTATAGTCGAGACTATCCAAATGATTGGGATAAGGGAATTCTGTTTGTGTTTTTGTGATCAGAGGTGCACGAAATGAATTGACCAAATTCAGTCCATTTGAATTAGCTTTTGAGCATGAACTGAAAGGGTCCTTAAAATTGACTGGGGAGAAAACTTCAGAGGCTACATATTTGCAATATGTGTCAAATTTTAGGGAACAACTGGGGAGTTGGCGAGACAGCATTTTAAAGTATCACAGCGTACAATAAAATAAGAAGCAGACAAAAGATCAAAAGTTCACAATTTTGCTATCAATGATAAGGTATTAGTGTTACTTCCAGTGATAAGTAAACCTTTAAAAGCAAGGCTTAGTGGACCTTATCAAGTCGAAAGGAAATTGAGTGAGGTGAACTATTTGATATGGGCTCCAGATAGAGAAAAATCTCACAGTGTGTCATGTGAATATGCTCAAAAGGCATTTTGACAGGGAAGGCAAGCAAGAGGAGAGTATGTTATTGATTATAACGCAGAGTGAAGAACCAAATTTAGAGGGTTCTGAATTGGGCATTCTTCAAATTAAATTGGGCAACGAGGAAGTTGCCAAAAATTGGGATAAGTTATTGAGTTACCTGCCAGAAGAAAATCGAAATGACCTGAAAGATTTATTACTATCACATGGGGAGATAAGCGGAAATAAGTTGGGAAGTACTAACCTAATTATGCATGATGTAGATATCGGAGATGCTTTGCAGATTGAGTAATTTCCTTATAGGCATAACCCTCTAAAGCTGGCACAGGTTCAAAAGGAGATTGAACACATGCTCCAAGACAATATAATTAAATTGATTTACAGTGACTGAGCTCACCCATAGTAATGGCGTCAAAACCAGATGGTACCTAATGGTTACGTGTAGCCTATCGCAAAGTCAATGCAGTTACAAAGATTGATACATATCCAATTCTGTGTTTGGAAGGTGGAGCAAGCAACTTATATTTCTAAGTTGGACCTGCTCAAAGGCAAATGGCAGGTACCTTTGTCAGAAACAGCAAAGGCAGTTTCAGCTTTCATAATGCTAAGTGGACTGTATCAATGTAAAGTCATGCCGTTTGGTATGAAAAATGCGCCAGCTACATTTCAGAGACTAACTAATGAGGCCACTTCCGAATTTCCCAATTATGTAGTTTATGTAGATGACCTGGTGATTTTTAGTCACACATAGAAGGAACATTTACAACATTTATCATACTTGTTTGATCGGCTACAGAAGGCAAGCTTGGTGATAAATTTGGTTAAGAGTGAATTTGCCAAAGTGCAAGTCACCTTCCTGGGCCATTTTATTGAACTCAGACAAATGGCTTCATGGGATGCAAAAACAAAGGTAATTGGGGAGCTTCCTATACCATTGATATAAAGAGCAGTTCTAGGATTCCTGGGATTGAATGAATTATCGAATGTTTATGCCAAATTTTAGCAGTTTGAATGCTCCACTTACTGAATTGCTAAAGAAAGGCAAAAAGTTTCAATGGACAGCAGACTGTCAGAAGGCATTTGCCAGCCTGAAAGCTGTGTTACCCACTGCCCTGGTATTAGCCACACTTAATTACGCAAAGCCATTCAAGGTGGCTATCAATGCAAGTGCTGTTGGTGTCGGTGCTGTGCTCTTGCAAGAAGACGACAAGAAGATAGAAAGACCTATTGGGTATTTCTCCAAGAAGTTGAACATTCATCAGCAGAAATATTTGACAATTGAGAAGGAATCTTTGAGCTTGGAGTTGGCATTACAAGTATTGCCAATATTTCAGTATTTATGTTACCGCTAACATATCTGAGACAATCTTATACACTGATCATAACCCATTGAAGTTTGTGGAGAAATTTAAGACAAAAGTACCAGACTGTTTAGATGGAACTGCCTGTTACAGCCATTCAATTTGAAAATGGTACATGAGGCAGGACGGAAAATTGATTGTTGGCGCATTGTCGAGACCTGAATGAGAAATGGAGGTGTTCGGTGGCAGGTGTACAACAGTCTGAGGCAGAGTGTAACTGTGTGTCTTTGCACATTCATAGTCAATGTAATGTATGTGTTTTAAAGCATTAACAATTTTTTAACAAGTTTTAAAATGATACCATCTTTAGATATTGATGGTTCTTTTTTTAAAAGAGAGCAGATGAGACAAATCTGCTCCTTTAACAAGGTTATGGAATCATTAGGTTTTTTTTTCAGAGAGATTGTAAATGACAGACTCTGAAATCCCTGGAAGTTGAAGAGTTTTAGGGTCAATTTGATAATAGCTAACAGATACTGTTATAATAGCTAACAGTATCCTGTTCCTGCCTTATCCCCATAACCCTTGATTCCACTATCCTTAAGAGTTATAGCCAACTCTTTCATGAAAGTATCCAGAGACTTGGCCTCCACAGCCTTCTGGGGCAGAGCATCCCACATACCCACCACTCTCTGGGTGAAGAAGTTCTCCTTAACTCTGTTCTAAGTGGCCTACCCCTTATTTTTAAACTGTGTTCTCTGGTTCGGGACTCACCCATCAGCGGAAACATGTTTCCTGCCTCCAGAGTGTCCAATCCTTTAATATTCTTATGCGTCTCAATCAGATCCCTTCTCAGCCTTCTAAACTCAAGTGTATACAAGCACAGTCGCTCCAGTCTTTCAATGTAACGTAGTCCCGCCATTCTAGGAATTGACCTTGTGAACCTACGCTGCACTCCCTCAATAGCTAGAATGTCTTTCCTCAAACTTTGGAGACCAAAACTGCGCACAATATTCCAGGTGCAGTCTCACCAGGGCCCTGTACAGCTGCAGAAGGACCTCTTTGCTTCTATACTCAATTCCTCTTGTGATGAAGGCCAGCATGCTATTAGCTTTCTTCACTGCCTGCTGTACCTTCATTCTTGTTTTCATTGACTGATGTACAAGAACACCTAGATCTCATTGTACTGTCCCTTTACCTAACTTGACTCCATTTAGGTAGTAATCTGCCTTCCTGTTCTTGCCACCAAAGTGGATAACCACACATTTATCCAAATTAAACTGCATCTGCCATGCATCCGTCCACTCACCTAGCCTTTCCAGGTCACCCTGTATTCTCCTGACATCCTCCTCACGTTTCATCCTGCCACCCAGATGATCTTTAAATGATTTACACTCAACAACAATTTGGGCATGAATTTTACTAAACTGTTTTTGAATCCAACAAATGACATTGTTTTTATGTCTGTTCATTAGTTCATTACCATATTGCAGCTGCAGTTCCTCCATACTAAATCACAGCTTCACACCTCGACTTGTTCTGGGTTAACAAGGTAGCAGTGTGGACTGTATTGAGTTGCACAGTGGCTGTCTTCATTGTGCAGTGTAGAGATCATAGCATGTCAAACTGCATAGTAGTACAAATTGCATTTCTAGCTCAAACATGCATCTCCTTCTGCCATTTCATCTTCAGCTTCAAGCACAGCTCCAGATCTCTTTTCTTTTGGTTTCCCTTTTCTGAATGACCTGCAGTGCTTCTGTCCATTTCAGCTGAAGTGGTCATTCAACTGCTATCATCATCTCTGATCTCCAAATGGTGGTGGCCCAATCATGAGCAGTTTTTTTCTGAAATGTCACCCCATTTCCCCTTTCCCACTCAGCCAAGGAAAATGCAGTTAATTGCTTGTGGGATCACATGGCGAGCTAAAAGTCCCATCCATCATTTTAAAAATGTTGGAAAATTTCAAACTATGGACTGGACAATAATTATTTGGAAAATAACTGCATCCCCTCTCATGTTCTATACCTTTGTGTATGTTAGGATACTAAACTCTTAGCATGTGATATTAGATTTTCGACATCATATAAAATTGATTTTCAGCCTATATAATTTTAAACTTTTTTTTGATTTTAAATATTTATTAATGTATTGTATATAGTTTGGATGCCCTTAACATATAGCAAGGACAAATGATTATGTTCATTTTACCAAAGCATTCTCCTGCATGAGTTGAGTACAGGAGCAGACCAGAATGCATTGGGGAGGGGGAGGGGGTTACTTTATGACATGTGCTGTCACTGGATTAATAGAAGCATATTAAATACCTAATGTTTCATCTCTTTAAATATGTTTTTTTCAAAAAGGAAAGGAAAAGTGAAGGAAGTCAAAAGTGGCTGAATGGTTAAGACTATTGGGAGCAAGATTAGATGCATACTGCAAACTTTATCAAGGAAAAACAGAGAAGGTATACTAACAAGTTTTGAAGCTATGAAATGGTTTTAATGCAAAGACATTATACTTGTCTTATTCCACTCTACTAAACAGTATTAAGAACTGTGATTCATTACTAATAACTCAGATTAATGGCGTGTCTTTTATAACTATTGCTGACATCTTGTTTGTTTTCACAATTGCGCATAGGCAAATAATTTCCACACATAAATCCTTAAAAATAAATCAAACAAACAGCTTATTTCAATGAAAAGATGAGAATTATATGCACATTTTATAATTGGTTACAAGTAATATGCTTCCTGTTAAAACTTCCTGAAGTTCTACAATTTATTTAGTCATCAAAATCATAATGTTTCCTCTAAATAATTTTTAAAAACCCAGCACAAGAATTACTTTTACAAAATAAACTCAAACTCCAATTAGTTATATTGGTTTTTGCATCAATCAATTTAAATATGCTTACAGTTCATTAATTTGAATAGTAAAAACATTGAACAATAATAACAATATATTTTTCATCATACTCATAGGAGTAATCAATTTTGAGCCTCAGAGGAGAACCAAGAAGGGATGACTAAAAGATTGGTCAAAGAGATGAGTTTGAAAGATAATGTGAATTAAACAAAATGAGTTGAAGTGGGAAAGATGTTCAGACTTGATACATTAAAGTTTAAAACATGGACGGTTTAGGTATGATGGCTGACCATGGGGTAAAATGTGTGAGGGATATAGAACAAGCAAATATCAGAGGAACACAGAGCTCTCATTGGAGCAGTAAGGAGAAAACTAGTTAGACAGGGAAAGTAGAGCAGAGGAGAAATCAGGTGATGGGATTTTAACATGGGGATACATTTTTGAAATTTGAAAGGCAGTCAATTTTGATCAGTGAGTTCAAGTCAAATATGATAAATTGAACCAATGAAACTGAAAATAGAAGCAGGAGTAAGTTATTTGGCCATACAAGCCAGCCATTCTATATGAGCATGGCTGTTCAGCAAACACAGTATCTTGTTCCAACTCTCACCCTATTCCCTTTGATTGTTTTAGCCCTAAGAACTATATCTACCTTCTTCTTGAAAAGATTCAATGTTTTGGCCTCACCATTTTTCTGTGGCAGGGAATTCCACAGACTCACCACTCTGGGAGAAGAAATTTCTTAAATGGCCTCCCACCAATCCTAGGACTGTACTTCCTTGTTCTCAGCTCCCAGATCTTTGCGAATATCATTCCTGTGTTTACTCTGTCTAGTCCTGTTAGAATTTTGTAGGTTTCCATGAGATAGCCCTCATTCTTCGAAACTCCAGGGAATATAGTCCTAAATAATCCAACCTCCCTTCATATGTCAGTCTTGCCAACCTAGGAAACAATCTGGGAACCATTGTTACCTTCTCTGCATAGAGAGAACATTTTTTTTTCAGATAAACAGACCAAGCCTACTCACAAAACTCCAGGTGTAGCCTCACCAATGCCCTGCGCAATTACACGCTTAAAATTGTCGAGTTGTTTAACTTAAAACAGTAACAAGTTTGAAGCAACTATTGCAGAGGAATAAAGACAATAACATTTGACTTCCAAATTTTTTAGCTGTTGAAATTTGAGGCTTGCTCACAACTGGATATTGGTTCAAGTATTTCAATAACTCACCAAGATTCCTTCAATAGCAACTTCCAAATCTGTAACCACTGCCACCTTGAAGAGCAAGGGCAGCAGATGCATTGGACACCACCACCTCTCAGTTCCCCTCTAAGCCATATACCATACTGACTTGGCAGTATATTGTCCTCCCTTTACTGACAAATCAAAATCCTGGAACTCCTATTCTGACGGCACCAAAGGTGTCTCTACACACCAAGTACCACAGCACTTTAAGGTGGCTGCTCAGCACCACCTAGCCTAGTCAGTAATGCCAACATTCCAGGAACTTTAGAAAGTACAATCTGTCAAGGGCAGTTAAAGTGGAAGAGTTGAGTGTGGTGATGGAGTATTGAACATGGTCAGTTATCATGTGGGTGGTGATCACAAATCTTACACAGAAACAATGTGTAGAAAGGAGAGCTATCAACCTTTTTGGGACCTTATAGATAACAGCTAATGATAGGAAGATAATCATTGCTGGACAACGTCTTTAACGATTGGATAGGATAAAGTAACTCTGGTGTAAACTTATACACTCTAAACTAACTGTGACAAAACTCTGGTTTGTTAGACATAGATATAAATTAAAAGGATGCAATTTTAAATACCGTGCTTTTGAGAGGGATGTATTATTACAGGTGTGCCTTTGCTCTCAGCTGGCTTTTCCTCTCTGCAATACTTGAAATTGTAGCTTTAAAAAATCAGTTTTATACTTTATAATTGCTCTCATTGTTCTTTATATGCCTTTAAATCACTGGGATATATGGTCAAATGAATTCTTTTGCACAACTTGATTACCAATTTATAGGCCAAGAGCATATACAGATGTTAAAGTCCATTAGTGATATTTATTGTGAGAGACAATAGGTGTGTTCAAAATGATTTCTACAATTGCTATTATTTGTGCTCTAATAAAACAGCATAAATTGTGAAATGAGTCTGTGTGGAGTTTGCACATTCTCCCCGTGTCTGTGTGGGTTTCCTCCGGGTGCTCCGGTTTCCTCCCACAATCCAAAGATGTGCAAGTCAGGTGAATTGGCCATGCTAAATTGCCGGTAGTATTTGGTGCATTAGCCAGAGGGAAATGGGTCTGGGAGGGTTACTCTTCGGAGGGTTGGTATGGACTAGTAGGACCAAAGGACCTGTTTCCACATTGGAGGGAATCTAATCTAATCAAATCTAATAATAATAGGCTGACTTCTGTCCTACATCTTATAGTATTATAATCTAAAATAGTTGAATTAACACTCATAAGACAATAAAGGTATTTTGTAACTCTAGGCTATTATTTATATAAAAATTGATTGCGAGTGTCTATTTGGTAAATATGTATCAGTTTTAGTGGGTGGGCTGCCAAGGTAATCTGGAACACTTCTTGTTCATCACACAGCACACTAAAAACTGTAAACTGGAATAGAACAGTAAGTATGCTGAAGCAATTGTATACTTACAGGAACAAACCTCTAATATGCATTGTTATATCTAAATTAAAACTACCTTTTTAAAGCTAATGCTGTATTGGGTTCCTTAATGGTACATCAACACGAGCTTCATTTAAAATGCTGTGCATTCTACTTTGAAATGCCATCAAGTATCATTGAATAAATATATTACAACTTTGATAGAATTCTGATATGTTTTGTCAGCAGTGTGTCAGGAATTCCACAGGGATATTCACAAAGCATTGACCATCCAGCGTGGTTCATACAGTTATGGTGGATGTTTTATTAAAAATATATTTTCCCCAACAATTTTTTCTCTTCTCTACATCTGGAAGTATTGATTTATGCAGTAGTATCTTCACAAAATACATTTTATATGTGTATCTAAAAACTTGAGATGGAAAAAATTACACCAATCAACTAGGTTACTAAGGAGTCAAAATGACTCATTAAAGAGAAAAGGAAAATTTTGAAGTTAAATAATTTTGTTGTATTAGACAAGCGTTTTGCATACAGCGTTGACTTTCTGTGAATGTTTCATCTACTTTTGATCCCACATTGTCCTGAACATTTGGTAAAATGCTTATTATAAATCAGTTTCACCTCTGACAGCTTTCCACATTACCCCTTTTGATGCCCAAGACTCAAGGGGTTCGCTTATTGGAGGTGCAGAAAAGAAAGAACTGACATCAGGTTCAAGACAATCCTCCAATATAAAAGGGGCCAAAATAATGTGTTCATACAATTGAGCTCTAAGTCTACAAATGTGCAATATTTTGCATAGAAGAAAATGCTGCCATCTTCTGAAAGCTGTGCAATCTGTGCAGAGGAATAAAATGCACTTATACTCATAACTGACTTTAGTTGTAATTTGGCCCATATTTAATATAATGACCTCTGATGTACCTAATACTTCCCAGAGAAGCTTGCACATGGTTCTTTCATGTTGTTATAACCTATCATCTTCAGAAAACATCCTCGATCCATATATTATATATTTGGCTACATTTTCTTTCTGTTACGGGATCCTGTTTGGAGTTGTTATGATGCTATCGTGCAAGGGGATGAGAAAAATATAATATTACATCAAGCGTTGAAGTCATACATCTCAAGCTTGCTCAAGGTGGTTGAGGGGATCTGCAACTCAATACTCAGGCCCTACTGAACAGGAAGATGTTAGTCTAAATTAGCCCCATTTCTTCCGTGAAAATGATTCTTTGCAGACCCAGGCCCAAAAGCTCCTTTTGACAGCCCAGGTTCCTACGACAATCGACCAGACAGAATATGTGCCAACACAGCAGGCTTGTCTGAAAAATGGTTGGCCACAAGTCTATGATTCAGGTGCAAGCCACATAGATTTGAATGGACATGGTGGACAACAGGTTTATCCATTTCCCTGCTTTCTTCGAGATCAAGATTATGAATCCATTAAGCATCCCATCATTTCCCTCCATTCACTGGCTCACCTGACCAAAACTCCCCTAATGGTCCAGAGTCCTAAACTCACATCTTATTCATCTTCTGCCCTATCGCTCTCAATGCCTTGTTTGAGCTCATCTAGTACACAAAGGCCCACCTCTCCTCTCCCTTATTCACACTAAACTACTGTATGTCCCAATTCCCTTCCTGGTCTCCATAACAGTGGTACTTTAACAGTTCTCTCTCCCCCCTTACATACCTCCCATCTCCAAATCTGTCATTACCTTTCACATAAGAAAAACAAAAACCCTCTCCTGAAGTTGTAAAATGCCTTTAAAGCCTGTATCCAGCTTTTCCACAATTCTGTGTTTAAATTTCTCCAATGTAGTTCCTGCCTTCTCACGACATTAAAATAGGCTTTTTAAATCACAAATGAAATGCTTTACGACTGTGACAAAATTAAACTAGCCTCCTGATTCTTCTCAAGTTGACTTCACTCTTTGGCACAACTGGCCAGACCACCTTCCTCCAATGCCTCATCATAGGTTCTCGCTGGATCTAATTGGAGTAGAAGTGGGTTCATTAGGATTTTTCTAAATATGGAGGGATTGTCTTAAAAGAAAAAGCTAAACAAGTTAAGATGCTATTCACTAGAGTTGAGATGAATGAGAGGTGATCTTATTGAAACATATAGGATCCTTAAGGGGCTGGACAGAGTAAATGTTAAGAGATGCTCCCTCATGGGAGAGTCTAGGACCAGAAGATACTCTCAGAATGAAGGGTCACCAATTTAAGACTGAAATGATGAGGATTTTTTTAAAACTTCAGAGCAAGGAGTGTCTTTGCAACTTCTTGCAACAAAGAGCTGTGGAGGCAGAATTGATGAGTATATTGAAGGTTGAGATAGATAGATCAGTAGAGGTATCTATGGACATGGGAAAAGCAGGAAAGTGGAAGTGTGGAGTGCCAGATCAGCCACGATCCTAATGAATGGCAGGGCAGGCTCATGGAGCCGTACAGCCTACTCCTGTTCCTATTCAGCCTCTTGAGCCTGCTGTGCCATTCAATAGAATCATCTGAGACTAACATCTAGATGAAAACAAGGACTGCAGATGCTGGAAAACAAACTCTAAACTGGAGTGGTGCTGGAAAAGCACATCAGGTTAGGCAGCATCCGAGGAGTAGGAAAATCGACATTTCGGTCAAGAGCCCTTCATAGGGCTTTTGCCCGAAACATTGATTTTCTTGCTCCTCGGATGCTGCCTGACCTGCTTTCCCAGCACCATTCTAATCTAGACTCTAAGACTAACATCTTGTAAACACAGTAACCTTCCAACACTGGTTCTCCCCATTCTGATATTGTTACCTGTGGCCCAAAGGACCTGTTGATGACTTATTTCTATTGCTACATGCTGCACCTCAGGCAATCTCACAAGGCATGGTGGTGCAGGTTAGAATAGCCTACTCCTGTCTCAGTCCTATTCACTATCTGTCCTCGCTGCTTTGCATAGCTCCCAGTTAAATAGAGACATGATTTAAAGACCATTGTTTTTCAAATCTTCTACTGCTTTTGGCCTTTACTAAAGCTTCTTCCCCACTGTTATTAGACCTTTGAACAGACCTCTCAAAGATGAATGCTGATCTCTCTCTCTCTCTCTCTCTCTCTCTGCACCTTCAGTGTCTGTAACACTATTCTGTTCTGTTACCTGAAGCAATTTGTATGATATTATGCACCCGGGTAGAGCATGCAACATTTTTCACTGTGTCTCAGTATATGTGACAACAGTAAATCAAGTTAAATCTCTGTAAATTCCTTCCAACTCCTGCCGCTTGAGCATGTCTCTGTAATTGTTCCACCATGTCTTCAGCTGCCTCTGCCCAGTATCTACAATCCCACTATAAATCTCCCACCTTATTTTCCCCTCTGAAAGCTGCCTGTTTGAGTGCCTGATGTAACTCAGTGTTGCACTGCGTTTGATAACAATGCCACTTTTTTTGGGGTGGGGGGTGGGGATGCGGATTCTGGATAGGGTGCTACATTAATGCAAGTTGTTGTTGTTATAACCCTTTCTCTTGGGGGACTTGCTGGAGGGCAGCTCTCTTGGCACCTCCAGGCTGCTGTTGAATCGCCTTCCATCCGGGGTAGACCTTCTCCAACCACCATCTCACTGCAGTCCTGCGGCACTCCCTCTGGGGATTCAGCCCAGATACGGTTTATGTCCTGTCGACCCTGCAGCTCAGCTTGATTCCACTGGTAGCTGGTCTGCTACAAGCGGGAGGCGAGCCTGCACTGCTTCGCGCAGCCAGTGTGACAGCTGCCAGCTGCAGATGGCGGCTGATTGTCCCTAGGCCTCAAGCTTTGTCAGCTCCTTCACTCACAATAATGATTTTCCAATATTGATGGAATATTATATTGGGCAGCATGGTGGCTCAGTGGTTAGCCCTGCTGCCTCGCAGCGTCAGGGACCCGGGTTCAATTCCTGCCTCGGACAACTGACTCTGTAGAGTTTGCTCTTGATTACCAATTTATAGGCCAAGAGCATATACAGATGTTAAAGTCCATTAGTGATATTTATTGTGAGAGACAATAGGTGTGTTCAAAATGATTTCTACAACTGCTATTATTTGTGCTCTAATAAAACAGCATAAATTGTGAAATGAGTCTGTGTGGAGTTTGCTCATTCTCCCCGTGTCTACGTGGGTTTCCTCCAGCTGCTCCGGTTTCCTCCCAAAATCCAAAGATGCGCAGGTTAGGTGATTTGGGCATGCTAAATTGCCATAGTGTTAGGTGCATTAGTCAGGGGTAAATGTAGGTGAATGGGTCTGGGTGGGTTGATCTTTGGAGGATCGGTATGGACTTGTTGGGCTGAAGGGAATCTAAAAGAAACATGCAACAGTTAGCTCAGCTGGTTAAATAGCAAGCAAGCAGGTTAGATTACCATCTACAACATTGGTTTCAATCCACATTAAAGGTCAGAAGATAAATTGAATAGATGTTGCCATTAATATACTGCAATTAGGGCAACTACAAAATTGCCCACTAAAAGCATGCCATATTCCTAGGTTTTCGTTTCTGAACTTTACTCAGTGTAGAATATTTGAAGTCACTTTTTATTTTAAAAATCGAAAACATACTCTGACAAAATGGCCACGGGAGATTAGATAACCTGGTAAGGGTATTTATGGAACTGACACACTGTTTGACTATTCTCTAAAGACGCACAAACATGCATTCCATTGAAAAATATTAGCTACACATATCCTGAGCCAGCAGATGTGTTCCTGAATTTAAACATCCTTTGTTGAAATAAAAGATATAGGAGGAGAATTAAGCCATTCAGCCCATAGAGTTTGCTCTGCCATTTAATCATGGCTGATATGTTTCTTAACCACATTCACCCCTTGTTAGCCTTATTAATCAAGAACCTATCTGTCTTAAAGATGCTCAAGGACATCTACAGGCTTCAGTGGTAATAAGTTTTACAGATACACCATCCTCTGACTAAAGAAAGCAATTATTTTTGCTCAACAAGGTGGATGACTTAATCAATTGGACAATAATCTGGATTAAGTAAAAGAGGATGCACATAAACAAATTAAGAACATCGTTAAGGTTTTAAAGAATTGCACAATCAAACAAATTGTCCTTTGAGTCTTTAAACAAGAGATGCTATCTGCAGGTAAAGACAAAAACAGAAAGGCTCTGTTATCTGTGTCTACAAGAAATCTGAAAGCTTTAATATGGCATGATCTACCAACTAGTACCATTCATGATGAAGAGCTTATGCTCAAAACATTGACTCTCCTGCTCTTCAGTTGCTGCCCGACCGGCTGTGCTTTTCCAGGACCACACTTTTTGACTAGTACCATTTTAGGTTGACCCCTAACTGATCCCTAATTATAAACACATAAGGAATAGACTTTGTGAACTACAGAAAGTCCATCACATTGAGAAAACTCTGCAAAGAACTTCAACTATGATTCAAACTCATTTAAACTATACTTCAGGTGCGAAGAAAACCTTACACAAGGCTTGCAATTTACTTCTTCAAAAACAAGGCAACCAAATAAATCATAAGATTGGAAGACCATATGATGTAGGAACAGAAGTAGAGCATTTAGCCCATTGAGTTTGCTCCACTATTCAATGAGATCCTGGATGATTTGATAACCTCCAAATCTACTTTCCTGCCTTTTTACCATTACCCATGATACCCTTAATGGTCAAAAGTCTTTCTCAACCTTGAATATACTTAATGATTCAGCCTTGATAGCTCTCTGCTGTGGGGAATTCCGCCTAACAAATTCTATCTGATAGAAAAAAGATCCTCCTCATCTCTGAAATAAGTGGGTCACCCTTTATTGTGAGATTATGTTGTCTGGTCCAAACTCCCCACTGGGGAAACAGTCTCTCTACATCTACCCTGTCAAGGCCCCATATAAACTTGTGTCTTTCAATAAGGTCTTCTTGCATTCTTCTAAATTCCAATGAATACAATCTAAATCTGCTCAACCTCTCCTCATAAGAAATCCCTCCATAGCTGGAATCGATCTAGTGAACCTTCTCCTGTCTGCCTTCAATAACAATATATTTGTTTTTAGATATGTGACCCAAACTGTTCACAGGATTCCAGCTGTGGTCCGAATAGTGCTTTGTATAGCATTAACAAGACCTCCTTATTTTTATATTCCATTCCCTTTGAAATAAAGGCCAACAGTTAATTTGTCTTCATTATTACCTATTGAGTCTCTATGCTGGCTTTTTTGAAATTCATGTACAAAGATTTCCAAATCCTTTGGTGCTGAAACTTTCTGCAGTCTTCGCACATTTAAATAATACTCAGCAGCTCTCATCGTCCTGCCAAAGTGCATAACTTCACATTTTTACCCATTGTATTATACCTGCCAAGATTTTGCCCACTCACCTAGCCTGTCTTGATCCTTCTGCAGAGTCCTTGTGGCATTCTCACCACTTCCTTTCCCAACTAATTCTGTGTCATTGCAAAAGTGGCTACTGTACATTCATTTTTCTTATCTAAGTCAAATATATTGTAAATTAATGTAGTCCTACCTGGTAGAGATCCCTGTGACACTGCTAGTTTCAGGCTGCTATCCTAAAAATCCTCTTTTCATCCCAACTATCTATTTTCTAGTAGTTGTCCAATTCTTTGTCCATGTTAATATACTTCCGCCATTGCTTTAGTTTCTTATTGTGTTAAGTGACCTTATGTGCGCTACCTTATCAAATGCCTTTTGGAAATGTAAATATATTCCATTTACTGGTTCCCTTTTATCTATCCTGCTTGTAGCTTCTCAAAGAACACTGTAGTAAATTGTTAGGTATGATCTCCTCTTCATGAAACCATGCTGCCTTTGCTTGTTTCTATTATGCATTTGTAAATGTTCTGCTGTTATGTGCTTTATTATAGATTCTAGCATTTTCCCAATAACAGATGTGAAGGTAACTGCCCTATAGATATTTATTTTTGTCTTGTTACCATTCTGATTAATGGTATTACATTGGAAATCTTCCAATTATCTGAAACATGTCCGAAATCCAAGATTTTTTTGAATATTACTACAGGTATCTCTAGTATAGCCATCTTTTAAAATTCTGGAATAAAACCCAATATATCCAAGGGATACATCAGCCCTTAGTCCCATTATTTTTCCTTGTACATTTTCTTCTAATGGAAGTTGTGTTTATTTCCACACATTCCTGTCACCCCGTTGGGCCCTTTAATTATATTCCATTTGGGAATGCTAATAATATTCTCTACCTTTAAGTCTGATGCAAAGTACTAACAATATTCGACACCCTTGCCATTTACTGACACCCCATTTTTGTTTCCCTTGCTTCATTCACTGAGGGGCTGATGTTCACTTTGGCCTGTCTTTTCCTTTTTATATATTTAAAGAAGATCTTACTCTCTGTTGTTATGTGTTTAGCTTGTTTGCCCACATAATTTATTTGCTCCCTCTTAATTATTTTTGTGGTAATCTTTTACTGGCTTTTAAAGCTTTCCCAAATCACTAGTTTATCATTAATCTTTGCTACACTGTATGCTTGTTTTTTTTTCTCAATTTGACATGATTTGAATTTCTTAGTTAAACAGAGTTTGTTTATCCCCTTCCTAGAATCCATAGACATAGGAGCAGAAATTAGACCATTCAGCCCAATGCGTCTGCTCTGCCATTCAATCATGGCTTATAGGCTTCTGTCTCATCTCCATTCTCCCACTTTCTCCCTGTAAACCTTGATCCCCTTGACAATTAAGAACTTATCTCAGTCTTAAATACACTCAACGACCTGACCACCACAGCCTTCGTCACTTTCTGGCTGAAGAACTTTCTCCATATCTTTGTTCTACTTTAAGGCTGTGTACTCAGGTTCTAGCCTTTCCTACCAATGGAAACATCTTCCCAACTTCCACTCTATCCAGACCATTCAGTATTCTTGAAGTTTCAACTGGATCCCCACCACACCCTCATTCTAAACTCCATGGAGTAGACTCAGTGTCCTCAAATGTTCCTCATATGTTAAGTTATTCAATCCTGGGACCATTGCCGCGAACCTCCGTTGAACATGCTCCAGGGCCATACATCCTTCCTGAGATATGGGACGCAAAACTGCCCACAATTCTTCAAACGTGTCTTGACCAAAGCCTTAGAGAGCCTCAGAAGTACACTCCGACTTTTATATTCAAGTCCTCTCAAAATAAATGCCATTACTTCATTTGTCTTACTAACTCCTGGCTCAATCTGCAAGTTTACCTTGAGACAATCCTGGACAAGAACTCTCAGGTCTCTTTCCATTTTAGACTTCCAAATTCTCTCTCCATTTAGAAAATAGTCCATGCCTCTTTTCTTCCTACAAAAGTGCATGACTTCACACTTTCCCATATTGTAATCCATCTGCCACTTCATTGCTTACTCACTTAAACTGTCCAAATCTTTCTGCAACTTCCCTGCCTCCTCAATGCTACCTGTCCCTCTACTTATCTTGGTAATCATCAGCAAACTTAGCTAGAATGCCTTCAGTTCCTTCATCTAGATTATTAATGTATAATCCTTCTTCCTCAGTTGAATAAATTATGAATTAATCATTTATTCCTGCATAACTCTTAACTCACTCCAACTGTACTTTCCTTGCTCTGTCAGTTT
This sequence comes from Hemiscyllium ocellatum, assembly GCF_020745735.1. Classification (NCBI taxonomy): domain Eukaryota; kingdom Metazoa; phylum Chordata; class Chondrichthyes; order Orectolobiformes; family Hemiscylliidae; genus Hemiscyllium; species Hemiscyllium ocellatum. The sequence goes on along the minus strand of NC_083411.1, from coordinate 84,635,511 downwards.
GAATGGGTTTCACGGTTGACTTCTGCATCACTGCTTAAATAAACAAACATTTTTCTATTTAAACCCATGAAGCACTTGCTGCTGTTTTATACAGTTGTTCACACACTCGGCTTTTAAAATGCACTCACACGTTACTCTCAGAAACTCACTGACCATGGAACAGCTAGGAAGCAGCCAAGAGTTCTCTCTTACCACATCTGTGACACCACCCATTAGAAGTGGTTTACACTGCACTTTCGATAAACTATTTGATTCTTGAATTACTGTCATTTTCTCATTGATGTACATCCACATCTAATTTGTACGAATGAAAGGTGTGGCTAAAATAGGAGCCCAAAAGAGAAAAGATTCAGACCATTGTGAAAAGCTTTGTGAATCTGTTTCAGTTGCATGAATTGAAGTGAAATGAAATAATAAATATCTTTGATATGCAGTCATTGGGGAACATCATAATATTTGAACCTTCTTTATGAAAAACATTGTCAAAGAAATCCAATTTTGAATAATATTGCAAATTGTAAACTGAATGTGTAAAAGGAACTCTTCTTCACAATCACAACAGCATTTTCTTCGACACCCATTTAGGAACTTAGGCTCATTTATTCATGTAAGGAAATAGCGAAGTCCATTACAAAAATACGATGTGCAGAACAAGCTCATTGGCAGTAACTATCTGAAAATACTTGATGGAATTAGTGAGTCAATACAACTTAAACATTAATTAATCATTGATGAATAGATTTCTGTCAAGTTAATACATGAATTGCTTTTGATAAAAGTCTGCTGCACAATAAATGAATGCACAGGCATCTGCACAGGGAAAGCATTAAAATAAATTTACTTATTACATTGTGCTAAAACATGAAAGTAATGTCTGATTTAATAATAATTCATGAAAGCAGTTAAGAACATCTGTGACTGAACTGCATCTTTCATTCCCATGAAGCTCATTAGATAGAAAGAAAATATATTGATGCTAGTGTATGCTTAGTACATGACTAGATTTCTTTCAGAGGAAAGGAAGACATCAAAAGGCTGACATGGAGATTAGGGAAAATGTTAACATCTCCCTCCTAGCCTCTTTCTTAGCCCCTCCTGTTTGCCAGAAGAGATTTGATGACAGAGTCAACTGGTAATTTTGCAAAGCACAGCCACAAAAGCTGTGAATGTGTTCAATTTGCCCACACTGAGGTATCCAAGTGACCCACTTACGCAGAAGAGTGTCAATTATTATATTTGGTTGCTCTCTGGAAATTTTGGCAGGGGTTTGAAATGAAGCCTTAATATGTGAATTTCCTAGATTCAGCAAGCATTAAGTAAACTGAAGGTGAGACTGAATGGCACTGCTCAGGACTGTTTAAAATCAGGAATGCATGCAAGATTTAAGACTCAGTTCTGGATGCTCAATTACCTTCTGGAAACAGTTTACAGAGCAATTGTAAGAGATATACTTGTTGAGTTTGGTATTATTTAGTAAAAACATCAATATTAGTGGCTTCTTGGCTACCCTTATTGCAAAGAACATACTGTGAAGGGAATTGCAGATGGAGGACAGAGTGATTAAATTCAGAAGAGGCACTGCCCAAATAACAGGATGGTCAGATTTGTCCTTTCAAAAATGGAGATTGTCAAGCCTGGTAATCCCGCATCAAGGAAACATAGAAAATTGGACCAGGATTCAACCATTCAGTCTTTCGATCCTGCTCTGCCATTCAATATGTTCATGGTGATAATCAAACTCATTCTCCTGTTCCCACTTTCTCCTCACACTCTTTGTTCCCGTTAGCTCTAAGAACTCAATCTACCTCATCTTTGGAATTATTCACTGTTTTAGCTTTAATCTCTTTCTGTGGCAGAGAATTCCACAGGCTCACAGCTCTTTGGGTGAAGGAATTTCTTCTATTCCTGATGAAGGGCTTATGCTCGAAACGTCGAATTCTCTATTCCTGAGATGCTGCCTGGCCTGCTGTGCTTTGACCAGCAACACATTTGCAGCTGAGTCTTAAAAAGGCCTATCCTATATGCTTAAACTATGACCACTGGTTCTGGATTCCCTGGCCATCAGGTATATCCTATTTAGTTCCTTTAGGATGAAGTGGGTTTTATGAGATCCCCCTCATTCTTCTAAACTGCGGTGACTATATTCCTAACTGATCCTGCCCCTCTTCAGATGTCAATCTCATCACTCCAGGAATCAATCTGGTAAACATTTGTTGCACTCCTTCCATATCTTGAAGATCCTAGCTCAGATATTCTTCAGACAAAACTGCACAAACTACACCTGATGTGGTCTTGCCATGGACGTATATAATTGCAGCAAGACATCCCTGCTCCTGTACTCAAATCTTCTCGCTATGAAGGCAAACATGTTATTTGCATTCTTTATATCTGCTGCACCTGCATGCTTACTTTCACTGGCTGGTATACAAAGATGTGCAGATGTCATTGCAGCAGATTATATGAACATTCAATAATCATACTCCGAAGAATCAGCAAGTAATCAATTATATCTCTAATTGACATCTCATAGACACAAGGCGTCATCAATTGTGTGACAATACAAGCACTCTTAGATAAACATGAAGTATCAGCCCACAAAGGGTTTCAACATTGTGTTTAACAAGTCTGAAATGACAAGACGGTTACTAACATCCCTGCCAAGATTGTTAGGGAGTGCCGTTGATTCTTTTATGCTGCAACAATCCTGTCTAGGATGGCCTTCTTGTGGCTTGGGGGCCATTCCTCTATTTGCAAGAATCAATTCTGCCAAGTTGCAAATTTGCTCTGAATGACTCAATAAAAGTTGAACCTGAATTTCCTGACCAATAATGTTGAAAAAGTTTGAGTTTACCTCTGAGTTATGATGGGAGAACAGAATGAGTTTTGTTCATTAAAAAGGAGAGACAAAAAGATGTCGAGCTACCTCTAAAGAGTCTTTCCTTTAGTGCAAGATAAAGACAAATGCAGCTGATACTCATGGAATGTCTAAATAACAGATGATATGTGTATAGATATATTTTAAATTTTCAGTTGGAAGACTCTTGAAAATTAAGATGTCTTTACAATTCCTGCAGTTGATCCACAATGTGATGGTTGGCAAAATGGAGGTAACTTTGAGAAGTTCTTTAAGATGACAAAGAACCCAAATAAAAGAAATAAATGTGTGATGTGCAGAATAAAATGTTTGATTAGTAAAATGTGCCATCTTTGGGACACCAATAGTAAATAAGATCCTTAATATCGAAGATTAGAGCTAAGGTGATTAGTTTGTGATTCATGATTAGGATCCACAAGATCAAAATAATTATTGTATAGTAATGTTGGAGATTAAGAGATGTGACTTTCATCAGTTTATGATTATCATTTTTGCTGTGCAATTCTGTAATCTCTGGCCCTTAAATATGCCTTTCCTTTGCCACTGCTGTCACAGGATGATTTGATGTAGAAATGAACTCCAAAAAAAAAATGAGCAAAAAATAGACCAGATGGTTCCTTGAGTCTGTTTTGTCATTCATTAAGGTCGTGGCTGATCTTCAAAAACAAATCTATTTTGCTGCAGGAACTTCAAACCCCTTGATTCCACAGATTTTAAGAATTCATTGATCCCAGTCTCAATGGCGCATCTACGGATACCTCAAGGGAGGAAATTTCAAATATTAAAAACTATTTGCACAAAGAAAATTCTTCTACCCTTAGTCTAAAATATTACCCTTTTAACTTGAATCTGGGCCCCAGTGCACCACCTTCTGTCAGCATGTGCCTTTTGAGTTCTCCTAGAATATTATACGCTTCAATGAGTTCACTTCTCGTTCTACTGAATTCCAGACGATATATACCTATTCCACGAAATCTCTCCTCTTTCCTTGCAACATCCAACTGTTAATCTGAAAATGATCCATTGATTCCTATTGTATGTGTGTTGCCCTTTAGCTGATCCTTTATACATGCAGGTATATTTCTTATACCTCAATGATCCTCTATCTTGTGCAAGAGACCATTGTGTGACACCTGTTTGGAGTACATATTTATATTTAAGCACTATGTGCAAAACTTGGAAGCCATAGAAAGATTTGACATTTTCGGGATGAAACCGATTTTTATTAAGGATTGAGGTCATTTGTTTGATGTGTACTATAAATCATTGACTGTTTGTAGAAACCAGACAAGTAAAGCTGTTAAGAAAATACGAAGTGGGGATTATTGTCTCAATTACTTGAAAACTTGATTTTGAAAACACTGGCATTTCTCTAAGCTAATGCTTTCCTAGCAAACCTTTCTGATTTAGAATTCTGTTTTACAGACCCAGGAGTCAGTAAAGAAGTCATCCTAAAAGTTGTAAAACTGTGCCAAAAGGACATCCCACATGGTTATTAGGCATATTGAGTAACAACCCTGAGACAAATTTCTGACAATCACAATGCTTTACTGCACTAAAAGTAATTAACATCTTAACACCATAGTTACATAAACTCAACTTTTCTTGTGTATGTGTATGTGATATTACCCATCTGTTCTCAGGTTGATCAGGCCTGGTGCATGGGTATTCAGGAAATCTCAACTTGAGGCCATCTTCTGAAGAGTTAGCCCCTCTCTGAACTTATGCACTCTCTTTTCACAAAGTTTCACCAAAGAAATGAAACTGGATAGACCCATTGGCATCAGCCAGGGGGTCCAGAAAAAATACCAGCAAAAAGCATTAATTTTAACTTCCTTTCCTCCCAGCCACTGGAAGTCAATTTACCAGTCATATGTTACTGTTATGTGGTTGACTCTCAACTGCCCTCTGGGCAATTAGGAATGGGCAATAAATGCTGGCCTGGCCAGTGACATCCTTGTTGTGTGAATGAATAAACAAAAATTGATTTTTGTCCTGGGCCCATTTTGCTGAATGGCCTGCAGTTAGAGCCTCTTTATCTTTTGGCCTATTCTACACAATAGGACATGATGGGTCCACATCCTGGTGGGGACATTCACGCTACAAACGGGTGTTGTTACAGTACAATGCTCCAAACAATACCACATCTTACAGCTTGCTTTCAGTGAGCTCATTGGCCCTCAGTGATGTGATCAACAGCCTCCTCTAATCAAATTCACTTCCCTATCAGACTTCTTCTCTGAAACCCTTTTCTCAGTAGAAGTTTCTGGAAAATTGATAAAGTTACAAGATGCTAGTATTTCAGACTACTTTGTAAAATCTGAAGAAGTGGACTGTGACTAATTTCCAAATATTCAAATCCACAGTGATTACAAGAAGAATGGGACATCTATCAGCTGTCTATAGCTGTCAGAGATTTGCCTGTGTCAACAGGAAATCCAATGGAACTCCAGTGCAGCACTGAGGGAATACCACACTATTGGGAAGGTAATGGCCGAGTATTACCATTAGACTATTAATCCAGAAACTCAATCAATGTTCTGCCGATCCAAGTTTGAAACTCGCCATGGCAGGTGGTAGAATTTGAATTCAGTTTGAATTAGGAATCAATTGATGACTATGAAACCATTACCTATATATCAGACAAACCTGATTTGGCTCACTAATACCCTTCAGGGAAAGAAATCTGCCAGTCTCACTTGGTCTGGCCAACATGTGACTCCAGATGTTCAAAAATGTGATTGGCTCTCAATTACCTTCCGAAATTGCCCATCAAGCCCTTCAGTTGTATCAAATAGTATAAATTTTCAACAAAGAAGTGAAACTGGATGGACCAGTTGGCATCAACCGAGGCCCAGAAAAGATAACAGCAAAAACAGGTCTGTCAATCCTACAAGTGTCACAGACTTTGTCTGTGAAGTCGGTGAAGCTGTCTCTCAGACTAATCAAGCTATGCCTTGGCATAGTCAAACTCATGGGATCATACCTGACAGACATTAACCCAGACACCAGCAGAACAAGGCCAGCACAGGTGGCAGCACAATGGTATACAGTGAGAAGTGAGTTACTGTGGGAGTCCTTGACATTGACTCCCGATCCCATGAAGTCTCATTGCTTCAGATTAAACATACAGTAGGAAATCTCCTGCTGATTATCTGTTGATATGGTAATCCTTCATATTGAACAACACTTGGAGGAAGCACTTAGGATGACAAGGGCACAAAATGGGTGGAAGACTTCAAAGTCCATCACCAAGAGAGACTCGTTAGCAGTACTACTAATTGAACTGGTTGGGTCTAAAGGGCATAGCTGCTAGACTGGGTTTGTGGCAGGTGATGAGGGAATCAGAAAGAGGGTAGAACTTACTTGACCTCATCCTGACCAATCTGCCAGCTGCCCACGACAGTATTAGTAAGAATGACTACCACGCTGTCCTTGTGAAGACAAAGTCGATCCTTTACATTGAGAATATCTTGCATCATAATGTGTAGCACTATCACCATGATAAATGGGGCAGACTTCAAACAGATCTTGCAATTCAAATCCGGGCATCCATGAGGCACTGTGGACCATCAACAGCAACAGAACTGTGCTCCACACAGCCAGAATTGTACTTAAGTATGACTCCTAGAATCATAGCTTCCCTACAGTATAGAAGTAGGCCATTCAGCCGATCGATCCTACACTGACCCTCGGAAGACCATCCCACACAGAACCACCCCTCTACCTTGTCCCTATAACCCTACATTTCCCACAGCTAATCCACCTAGCCTGCACATCCCTGGATAATATGGGCAGTTTAGCATGACCAACTCATCTAATCTGCACATCTTTGGACTGTGGGAGGAAACCAAAGCATTGAGAGGACATCTATGCTGACACAGGAAGAATGTACAAGCTCTGCATAGACAGTTGCCCAAGAGTGGAATCAAACCTGGTCCCTGATGCTGTCAGGTAGCAGTGCTAACCATTGAGCCACCGTGTCACATGGCATATACCCCATTCAGGGTTTAGATCAGAGTGGTGCTGGAAAAGCACAGCAGATCAGGCAGCATCCGAGGAGCAGGAAAATCGACGTTTCAGGCAAAAGACGTTCATCTTTTCTGCCTTTCCTGCTTCTCGGATGCTGCCTGACCTGCTGTGCTTTTCTAGCATCCCTCTGATCTAAACTCTGGTTTCCAGCATCTGCAGTCCTCATTTTTGCCTTTATATCCAATTCAACCCATATCCATCAAGCAAGGGGATCAACTCTGGTTCAATGGAGTTTGCAGGAGGGATCAGCACCAGCCATACCTAAAAATGAAATGTCAACCTGATGAAGCTACCAAGCAAGACTAATTGTGTGCCAAACAATATAAGGGCAATTGATTGACAGAGATAAGCAATCCCAAAAACAATGGTTCAGATCTAAGCCTGCAGTCAAGCCACATTCAGTAGTGAGAGAAGGTGGACAACCAAATAACTGACTGGAGGATGAGTCTCCACAAATATCTTCATCCTTAATGTTGGAAGAGCCCAGCACATCAGTGCAAATGATAAGGATGAAACAGCAATCTTCAGCCAGAAGTGCTGAGTGGATTATCTTTTTCAGTCTCTCTGAGCATGACAGATATCTGTCTTCAGAAAAATTGATTCACTCCATGTGATATCAAGAAATGGTTGGAGGACTGGATACTGCAAAAGCTGTGGGCTGTGATAACATTCCAGCAGCAGTGCTAAAGATTTGTGCTCCAAAACATGCTGCACCTCTTCCCAAGCTCTTCCAATACAGTTGTAACACTGGCATTGGCTCGACACTGTGGAAAACCGTTCAGGTGTCCTCCATGCAAAAAAGGGAGGAAAAATCTAACCCAGTCAATTACACCCCATCAGTCTACTCTCGATCATCAGTAAAGTGATGAAAGGTGTTATCAACAGTACTATCAAGCAGCACCTGCTCAGCAATAACCTGCTCAGTGACATCCAGGTCGGGTTCCACCAGGGCCACTCAGCTCCTGACCTCATTACAGCCTTGGTTCAAACATGGACAAAAGAGCTGAATTCCGGAGGTGAGGGGAGAGTGAAGATCTGAGGCTGCATTTGACTGACTGTGACATCAAGGAGCCCTAGCAAAACTGGAATCAATAGGTATCAGGGAAAACCTTTCCATTGGTTAGAGTCATATCTGGCATATAGGAAAATAGTTGTGGTCATTGGAAGTCAGTCATCTCAGCTCCAGGACATCTCTGCAGGAGTTCCTCAAGATAGTATCCTCGGCAAAACCACCTTCAGCTGCTTCAATGACCTTAACTCTATCATAAGGTCAGAAGTAGGAATGTTCATTGATGATTGCACAATGTTCAGTGCCATCCTTGGCTCCTCAGATACTGAGGAGTCCATGTTCAAATACAACAGGATCTGGACAATATCCATGCCTGGGCTCACAAATCACAAGTAACATTCACACAATACAAATGCCAGGCAATGGCCATCTCCAATAAGAAATAATCTAACCATTGATCCTTTATATTCAATGGTGTTACATCAATGAATCTGCCAAAATCTTGGGGGTTACTACTGACCAAAATTCATCTGGACTTGCCACATAACCACAATGGCTACAAGAGAAGATCAGAAGTCAGGATCCTGATTGTCCCAAACTTGTCCATTTGTTTGGATGAATGCAGCTCCAACAACACCCAAAAACTTGACACCATCCAGACAAATAACCATTTGATTGGAAGCGCATGTACAAGTATCTACTCCTTCCACTAGCAACGCTCAGTAGCAGCAGTATGTACTACCTACAAGGTGCACTGCAGGAATTTACCAAAGAACCTTAGATAGCACCTTCCAAACCCGTGACCACTTCCATCTAAAAGAATAGGTTCAGCAGATACATGGGAGCACCATAACCGCAATTTTGCCTCCAAACCACTCACAATCCTGATGTGGTATTACTTATATCACTGTTTCTTCACTATCTCTGGGTCAAAACCCTGAAATTCTTTCCCTACAGCACATGGACTGTAATGATTCAGGGGCAGCCAGGGATGGGCAATAAGTGCTGGCCCCTCAATTGAATTTAAGAAAGGCTGATCTTTCAGGTAAGGAATTAATCCCAAGCCCTGTCTCAACCATTCAAGTTGACACTGGATGTTTTGAAGACAACCAGGAAAGTTATCATTGGAACCCATCGTGGTATTTATCTCTCAATTAACAATACAAAAATAGATTTTCTTAGCATTATTTCATTGTTTGTAGCAATTTGCTATGATTAGTTTACTGCTGCTTTTCCTAGTTTACAATTATGACTCCATTACGAAAATGTTCTTTGGCTATGAAATACCTCAGGACATCTTGTGGTCATCAAAGATTAGAACAATGTTACAGCCCTGATGTGAAGGGTGCTTTGAAAATTAAACGCTACTTTTACATGAAACATCTGAAATATATAAATGACTAAGTTAATCAGCAAGATGATTAATTGGCCTGACTTGACCAATACCTATGATAAAAGAAATTGTCACCAAATTTCATCAATAAACAAGAAAATATAAGTTAAATTATAAATAAACTCATTCTTTAACAAATGCCAAAATGAACATTTAACAGCTATTGTGTAAACATAAACATTCCCTTTAAATCCAAACAGAAAGATATTCGTTCTCAAATAGAACCAACAAGATAGCCAGTTCTGCAGAAATATCATGGGTGGGATATAGAGGCAATAAGAAACACATTCTGTGGATCAGGAATTCAAAGCACAAGAGTGAAATGAAATTACTTTTTCACAGTTGTTTTGGCAATGATATTATACTGCTGTCAATTACAGAGGCTCGTAAATTTGGGAGCAGTCAGGTGGACCTAAGTTTTAAGTTGAGTCACACATTCTTCTTTTCAGAGTTTTTGAGTGTTATTTCATTTCCACTCACAGAGACAAAAAGAGAGAGTGAGGAAGAGACACAGAGAGAGAGAGAGGGGCCAATCTTGGATTATAAGCTTTCCAGAGGTCTGAATGCAGTTACCTTTTCTCTCAGTTCTATGTCAAACTGCAAGGTGATGCCAAAAGCTGTAATGCAGGATTTTTTTCAACCCAAGATCCCTGGTGTCAGTTTTGGTCACATAAGTATAAAATCCAGCTCATTTAAGAGCTGCATGACCTTGTGTAACTGAAAAACTAACACCATACGTTCCACTTTTGCTTTATGTCAAAAATTAGTTCAAGCTCACCCACACAGCAGGGTCCAAACTTTATATTTTTTAAATATATTTACATAAAAAACAGTTTTTATAAAAAATGCCACTGATTTTACTTAAAATCCTTTATAATCTCTCCTATCTTTGTCTTTAGGAGGTCCAAATTTACATTCATCACATTTTTATTACATATGTGCATGAGCTTTCACAATTAAAAAAAATACTATTTTATAGCAAACTTGTTTTTCCCTTTTCTTAATAATAGTTTTGTTAATCTTTGCTTGTGTCTAAAATTCTCACGCATCTTTAAACTTATTACCACTCTTGGTAATATGATAAACTTTTATTTCATTTAATACTATCCTTACACACTTTAACTTAAAAAAACATAGTGTTTAGGCCTTTCAGATAAGACTAGCTGTTGTTGTCTATCTTTGATTGTCTTGAACTGAATGAAATGTTAGACCTTTTCAGAAGACGTTTATGAGTTAACTCCATTACTGGGGATCTGGATGCACATTTATGTAAGATTACAAAAAGATGGAAGATTTCGTTCCCTAAAAGATGTTCATGCAACAGGTCAGTTTTTACAATGATCAATGATAGCTTCAGATTCCAGCATTATCAATTGAATCTAAACCTCACTAGCTGGTTGGGGTTTGAATCCGTTCCCTATCAGCATTAAAGCAAACCAGGAGTACTAGTACAGTGACATTACCATTTTACCCCCATCTATTCCATCCAGCCATAGATTGAGTTTCATTTCTGTGGAGATTTGATTTCTGAATAGAATGAATGTTCGTTGAGCATGAAGGAACATTTATTTTATTGTTTGTCATTTCTGATCAACTGTTATCTCTTTATTTAAATTTTCCAATCTATCTTACCCAACTTCCCTTACTGCTTATACATTTGGCTTTATTTGAATTTAATACTCCAGCTTTGGATATGCATCATTCTGAAACTCAATGTGAATTTCTATCAAATTACAGTCAGCTTTCCCCAGTGGATCAATTACAATGAAATTTCTAATTAACCCTGTCTCATTACTTATGATGAAATGGTTACAACATTTCTTTTTAGAAAATCTCACATACATTCATGAATATGTACTGTAGACTGCTTTTGCCCATTTGATTTTCTCATTGGATTAAACTCCTTCCCACTTATTAAATTGCGTTTGATATAATTCTTTTTATTTCTTGATTAATACACTGTCCAATTATATAGTTATTCTTCTGGAATCCTACAAACTATTCTCAACAGTTTATTTTGCCCTTTGCTACTTTTTACCTTCACCTACATTTACATGATTAGTCACAATAAAATGCAGTCCCACTTACTGCTGTAACATTGCATGTTCTAACACCAGTTCACGTTTCTAAGGAATGGTTCGATGTGCAAAGATATTATTCAATTTATTTAGTATATTGAAGCCAATGTGTGCAAGGGAAATATTCTAGATAAACTAATACATTTTAGCGTTGCACAAAAGCCAGGTCCTAAACTTGTGAAAAAAATGAAAATAATTATAATTTTATTTTATGTAGTTAGTTTTTGGCACATGCTTGACTATTTGAATAATCCTTGAAAATAGCACAAGTGACAACATTACTCTTTGTCATTTGTTATCACAAAGCTTATGCATTGCTGAATTTATTGAAGTTTTCTGTCTCGTACTCATCAGGACAATTTGCAGCAGTACTGAATCATACGCAAGAGGAAGATAACAATTATACTGAATGAGAGATAGTGTTAATTGGTTGGCAGGTGGATCTTATTGGTAGAGTCGTTAATGATGACTGGCATATAGCTGCCACACTTCCGTTAAATTTAAACCAGGCAGATTGATTCTGATCGGCCAATGCATTGCATTAAGAAATGAACCAGAGAATGTAGCAGACATCATACCCATCAATGGCTCTCCTCTAACTCATTCTGCCAAACTACTACTAACCATGCCTTGTGTACTTCCTAAAACTCACTGGAGATACCTTACACATATAAATGGCTCTCCTATTCATTTCTATCACCGCAGGGAAAACAAATTTTGTCTCATAATACATCAAGAGGACAAAAGTTGGTGGGACATATGTTGGTAGCACTTATAAAATTGTTTGTGTCCTATAAAGAAAAGATATTGCATTTGACAAAGAAGAATGGAATGCCCATGTGGGAACATAGAGATTTCTGTTCTGTGCTGTGCTGCGCTGCTCACCCATTACCACCAATACTAATTCCTGTTTAACCTACACAGGTCTTTACTCTTCCTATACCACTAATTCAACCTCTTCCCTCATGGAGACTCCAGCATCATCCAGTGAACATCTGCCTTGAAGGAGCCTGTGGTGGAAATGCTTAGCCTTATTCCTACCTCTGAGTAGGAAGTCAATTAACCCTCATTGAATGCATCTGCGAGGGTTTCACTTGCACATTGTACAAGCTCAGTGACTTTCACCTTGACGAGTATGCTTTCTACATTAGATTGGGGAGCACAATATGGTGAGCATTACACAGACCTGATTCTGCATCAGTGCAAAAATGCTCAAAGTCTCCAGTCAGCAGAGGACTATCAGAGACTACACAAGTGCAGGCAGAATATGGTCCCATGCTCTCAGCCATTGATGACGGTCAAATTGCAGTCATAGGAGCAACAGGCAGAGACCTCAGTAAGCTGGATTGAAAGATGGAAAATATGCCAATGTTATAAGTCAGTTTTTTCAGAGATGCATTTATCTGGCTGCCTTCATGGATGGACTAACAACCGTGAATCTAGGTATTGCACACTCAGTGTCTGCTAGATATGCACACAGGCCTGTACACCATTTCTCTAGCCATAAATGTTCAGTATCAAAGACAAAGTGACAGGGGATGAGGGACTTTGACTTGACTTTAGATATCTCTTCCTCTCAAGAAGACAGCTTGGCACCCTTAGAGAGGAGGAGCTGCTCACAAACACCCCTGAATCTTTCTCTTAGCTCCCTCGAGTCATCTGCTACCTCCATCTCTCATGCCTGTAATGTCAAAGTCATCAAAGCTCTAAGCTGAGTATTGTAACATTGCGCCTGGGCAGGTCTCTCTCAGCAGACCGAGTACTGCCAGCTGAAATACCCGAGGGGACGACCAGCCAAGTTTTCCAGGTCAACAGGGGCCAACAACAGAGCAGGTTCCATGAACCCCAACTGCAGATGTTAGGACTAGTGGGAGGGATAGGAAGAAAGAAGCCTACTGAGGGAACATGGGTGGCATGGCTGACAGGCCATGCACTTCTGTAAATATGTATACACATGAAATCTTAAAAGATCTGACCTAGTGCCTTTATCATTGTTAAATGAAGAGATGTTGCACCCAGTTGATGCATGAACAGCCTTTACAGATATCCCAAGGATGAGTGATATCGCAATGGTCACGTAATGAACATTTCTCACAAACAACTGACTTCTTGACTGAAATAGCACTAGTTTTCAGGGATCCTTGAAATGTGAGGTCGATAACTTCAGTCAAGGTATTACACTTTAATGTGGCCGTCACTAGGACTATAAGTAATGCACCATGATTGTGGGAATATCTGGTGTGCTCACATTTTACAGCTACACCCAAACTGTGAGTGAGATTATGGAATCAGTGATGATCTCCTGTCTATGCTGGGAAAGGCTCATTCCATCTTTTCAAGGGAACACACAGACATTCAGTGAGGATGGCCTGTGGGTTGGGCTGGAGGCCCATGTGGATTGGGGATGGTCAGTGGGCTGGAGGCTCACGTGGAGTGGGGATGGTCAGTGGGCTGGAGGTTCACGGGGAGTGCGATGGTCAGTGGGCTGGAGGCTCACGTGGAGTGGGGATGGTCAGTGGGCTGGAGGTTCACGGGGAGTGCGATGGTCAGTGGGCTGGAGGCTCACGTGGAGTGGGGATGGTCAGTGGGCTGGAGGTTCACAGGGAGTGCGATGGTCAGTGGGCTGGAGGCTCACGTGGAGTGTGGACGGTCAGTGGGCTGGAGGTTCACGGGCAGTGGGGACCGTCAGTGGACTGGAGGCTCACGTGGGGTGGGGACAGTCAGGGGGTTGAGGCTCACGGGGAGTGGGGATGGTCAGTGGGCTGGAGGCTCAAGGGGAGTGGGGACGGTCAGTTGTCTGGTTGCTCACGCAGAGTGGGGATGGTCTCCGGGCTGGAGTCTCACACGGAGTGTGGACGGTCAGTGGGGGGGGGGGAGTCTCACGCGGAGTGGGGAAGATCAGTGGGCTGGAGACTCACGTGGAGTGGGGACGGTCAATGGGCTGAAGGCTCACACGGCGTGGGGACGGTCAGTGGGCTGGAGCCTCACGGGGAGTGGGGACGGTCAATGGGCTGGAGTCTCACATGGAGTGGGGACGGTCAGTGAGCTGGAGTCTCATGGAGTGGGGACGGTCAGTGGGCTGGAGGCTCACACGGAGTGGGGACGGTCAGTGGGCTGGAGTCTCACAAAGAGTGGGGATGGTCAGTGGGCTGGAGTCTCATGGAGTGGGGACGGTCAGTGGGCTGGAGGCTCACGGGGAGTTGGGATGGTCAGTGGGCTGAAGCTCACATGGAGTGGGGACGGTCAGTGGGCTGGAGGCTCATGGGAGGTGGGGACGGTCAGTGGACTGACGGTTCACGTGGAGTGGGGAATAGTCAGTGGGCTGAAGGCTCACGTGGCGTGGGGACGGTCAGTGGGCTGGAGGCTCACGGGGTATGAGGACGGTCAGTGGGCTGGAGGTTCACGGGGTATGAGGACGGTCAGTGGGCTGAAGGCTCATGTGGCGTGGGGACGGTCAGTGGGCTGGAGGATCACGGGGTATGAGGACGGTCAGTGGGCTGAAGGCTGACATGGAGTGGGGACGGTCAGTGGGCTGGAGGCTCACGTGGAGTGGGGATGGTCAGTGGGCTGAAGGCTCACACGGCGTGGGGACGGTCAGTGGGCTGACGGTTCACGTGGAGTGGGGACGGTCATTGGGCTGAAGGCTCACACGGCGTGGGGATGGTCAGTGGGCTGGAGACTCACGGGGAGTGGGGACAATCAGTGGGCTGGAGACTCACGTGGAGTGGGGACGGTCAGTGCTTTGGAGGCTCACGCGGAGTGGGGACGGTCAGTGGTTTGGAGGCTCACAGGGTGTGGGGACAGTCAGTGGGCTGGAGGCTCACGGGGAGTGCTGATGGTCAGTGAGCTGGAGGCTCATGGGGAGTGGGGACGGTCAGTGGGCTGGAGACTCACGGGGAGTGGGGACAATCAGTGGGCTGGAGACTCACGTGGAGTGGGGACGGTCAGTGCTTTGGAGGCTCACGCGGAGTGGGGACGGTCAGTGGTTTGGAGGCTCACAGGGTGTGGGGACAGTCAGTGGGCTGGAGGCTCACGGGGATTGGGGACGGTCAGTGGGTTGGAGGCTCACGGGGAGTGGGGACGGTCAGTGAGCTGGAGGCCCACGACGAGTGGGGACGGTCAGTGGGTTGGAGGCTCACGGGGAGTGGGGACGGTCAGTGGCTGGAGGCCCACGACGAGTGGGGACGGTCAGTGGGCTGGAGGCTCACGGGGAGTGGGGACGGTCAGTGGGTTGGAGGCTCACGGGGAGTGGGATGGTTTTTGGACTGGGGATGATGTATGCGGACAGGAGCTATGAGCCTGTCAGACCATGTGAGAAAGCCACTGGCACTGATCTGTTGCAGGTCCTTTATGGAAATTCTTATCTTTTTAATGTTATTTCTCATTTTTCTAATTTATGCAATGAATAACTGTACGCAATGTATCTTTGTTTCCTTTTTCTCGTTTAGTTCTGAAATATTTATCTTAGATCTGTGCCTAGGTACTTTGTGTCTAAGTTGACCTATGTGTTTCGACATTGTAAACCTTTCACTGTACAATGATCCTGTACTGCCAAACTTGAGTACTCGTGACAATAAAGTGTATTCTATGTTAAAAATTCAAAGTATGCACATATTCGTAAATTAAATAAAAATACTGCTGGCAAACCTAATAAAAATTTAATGGTTTAATTCATACACAGAATGCCAAAATTACTTTCTAATGCTACGAATGATGAACTTAAATTGATTATATACTTTAAAATAAAGAGGAAAAATTAAGGTGTTGTTTTGCAAATAAGTTCGAAAGCAAAAATTCTGATTTGAACACACAAAAGTGATATGCAACATTCAAATCATATGATGGTAATGGATGCATCATACTTTACGTTTTAGAGTACTGTATTTGAGTTTTGGAAAGGTCACAATCTAGATCATGGTAGCAAGTAAACATGCAAACTTTGTCCCCCATTCTAATTTACTGCTATCTTGCCATTTTCAAATGGGGTGGCTTAGTTTTGGGTTGACGTTAACCATTGCTAATTCAATGATGACTGGAAATTTCAGATGGCAATATGAGCTCCTATGCATCTCCACTCCTGCAAACCACTGACTTGCAATGGCCTCTGGATCTCTGCTACAGCCATGTGGCTAACCCTGGAGGAGTCTCCCCTCTAGAGTCATGGCCAGTTAACAATGGACTTTAAAACATGTAAGACTATGTTTACTGTCCTACATCTGTCACAGTCTCCATCATCAGACTGGTAACTTCAATGTCAGTCAGTGGGTCTGACAATCACTGAATGTTGGAGGCTCTTCCATTGGCACTAGTCTTAAGTCATTGAATCGTAAGTGACTTCACTTGTTACTCAACTGTTCTTTGGATATTGTAAGGTGAAAGTGAGGACTACACATACTGGAGTTCAGAATCAAGATGAGAGTGGTGCTGGAAAAGCACAGCAGGTCAGGCAGCATCCGAGGAGCAGGAAAATCAATGTTTCAGGCAAAAACCGTTCATCAGGAATGAGGATATTGTAAATCTATTGTGGCTCTGTGAAAATGGCTCTACCCCATTTACATGATTTACAAACTCTTGGTCACAGGACAGTAAGATAATGAATAATTCTCCTAATCATTGGCCTGCGGTTTAAAACTAGTTGTTTTAATTAACTGTTTGCCTTTTAAAATTCACAAAGTACCAAAACACATGGTAGCCATCTTCAGTCACCTTTTCAGGAAAACATCCAGTTGTGTCTGACTCTTCTGTTCAGCATTCAATTAGATCATGAAAAGAAAACAGCTTTTGACTCCATCATCTTGCAGAGCAGAACATTCCCATTTTTTCTGCATTAGTCTTAATGACTTGCACAAGTTTTATCATACATCCTTTTGTTCCAATAACAATTTAGCTGTCTTACTCGACATGGGATAAGCCTTTGGATTGAATTACTGGTTGCTTTGATTGCTCTGCAAGTTGGCAAAGTACCATTTTTTGGAATACAAATTCCCAAAGTGATCATGAATCCTATTTTCAAATACTTTTGTAAACACAAAGATAGGTATCAAATGTATTTAGATTGCATTAATTAACAGCTCTGCTAAAAGGACTGAAGGAGAAATTTCATTCAAATGAATTCAATGCTTGTACAATTGCATCCTACAGTGTATTTTCAAAGATCATAGTTAAGGACTAGACATTTATGCTGGACTCTGAATTGGATCAACTATTGAAATATGTAAATTAATATCCAAAACGTACAAATTGTTCAACATATTAGCATATGTTAGCAAGGAACATAGGACATGCTGGAAATGCTAAACAAAGTGGTTCATAACATAATCTACTTGATTAAAGCTGAGATTGCTAAAACAGAATCCTAAAATGAATACACAAATAATTGTAATTCAATCTAAAAATAAATGTAGCAAGCGCAAAATATTTGCAGTAGAATTAAAGAAAAGAGTGCAGCTCATCAGCTGAAAATCAAAATTGATCGAGGCATGAAAGGAAAAGCTGTCAAACCTTACGTAAACTAAATGACTCAAGGAGAAAGAAAATGAAATTGAGTCCCTTTAATGGTCACTTCAGAGCCTCATCCCAACACCACTGATATCAGTGGCTAATAGGGGCCAAGTCACAAAGTCAAGAAATCTCCCTCCTTTGATGGACACTCTCTGCTTAATGGATGCACATGCTGATAAAAATGAAGACATCTGGGGTAAGGTCCACCTCAGAACTTCAAAATAAACACTCCTTGTCTGGACCCACTCCTCTTATTCCTGGACAAAAGAGGATACTGCTTATGCTGGAGATTCGAGTCAAGATTAACGTTGTGCTGGAAAAGCACAGCAGGTCAGGCAGCATCTGAGGAGCAGGAAAATTGACATTTTGGGCAAAAACATCTTTGTCATTCCTAAGCCTCAGCCATATTGTAGTTCCAGCAGTGGCTGCAACTTTCTCTGATTGCTGACACATTGCACAAGTAGCATATCCATCCTACTCCTGAAATTTTATGGGAATTTGCCTGTCAGGAACTGGGAAACCTGTGCCTAATTGATTTTTTTTGGTCCTTATGTAAGTGGCTAGAGTGGGATTGCCACCAGTTTTCCAGCTGATATACAGATTCACTGCTGTAACCAATAAATTCTACCCTTGAATCCTCATATACTCAATTGGAATATCTGATGCAGAGGGTTTGTGAAGTGGGATTGGGCTTATGTAACTAAATGTGGAATGTTTGAAAGAATATAATTTATTTCTTAAATTAGTTACTGGAAAAAGATTGGAAGGGAGAAACAAGGACCACCAATCTTAATATTAAGCTGATACTTGGCTAAGGCAGGTCAAAATGGAGTCCTGGCAACATTAATGTCAATGGTGCTCTTAGTAAAGTCTCAGGATTGGTATCATACTTAACTCAAAAAGATGATAGTCGTGCCTGATACAAACAATTATCATGCTATCCCTAAAGTTCTGGCTGCAGGACTTCCTGAAATCATTGGTCTTCTACTGGACTGCACTATGGCATCTATTTTGGAACATGGTCAGTTTGGGGCTGTGACTAACTTTGGTTTCAAACCCTATCCACAACTTCAATAATACTGAAGAGGTCTATTGTGTAAATACTGTGGAATTGTCAACTAACATTCATGCTGCATTAGTAATATAATGAACAAGAATAGCCTAACTATTTCCCCCATTCTTTAATTAAGTCACCATTATCAGACAATCCCCAATATTCTGGTATTACCAGTGACCAAATATTAATTTGACCAGACATTATAAAATGATCTGTCCATGAGATAGAGGCTAACTGATGACTCAATTCCTGATAACTTAAAATGTTTCATCCTTCAACAAAACTCAAATCAGATGTATCCTGGGAATAACTCACACACAACTAGGTGGTTACAGCTGTAACATCAATGTGTTTTAATGGAAGTTAAAATTGTTCAGATAATCTGTAACACCTGTGTTTACACCCAGGTGACAAGCAAAAATATCAACCTGCAAATTTTACCCCTCCATCATTGGTTTATTGAAACTGCAGAATATACTACGTAAAAGATATTTTGAAACAACTCATTATCCTTTCTTTGATGGTATTTCTTAACAACTTCTACCACGTCGCATGGGAAGAGTAACATCTAGATGCAACAACCCTAAAAGGCTGTTTCATAATTTACCATGATCTTTAGTCGGAAACAGCACCAGGACAACCTTCAAAACTTCCTTCTTGAAGAACATCCTAACTCTAACCAGGTTGTTCAACCACCACTTTCAATTTTCTTTGCGAATCAGAAAAGTGCTGCCATTTCTTCATGACCTTGGGCTGAAATCCTGGGATATTTTAATGTTAATGATATGATCTAAATACTTGAGCATAAAGGAGTGGTAGCACCTCTCATTTTAGAAGATACTGGAGAAATTCAGCTGCCTTCAGAAATTCTTCACAATAGTTCAACAGGTCCATAATTGCATACTCACATAGATTCTTGATGACCAAGAGACTTCTGATTTAGTCTCTGTCATTAATTGAGTTAAACAGGACTATGTGCTAATGCCATATTCAGCTTACTTCTCCCCACCATTCTCTCCAATGTTTTCTGTGATGTAATCCAAGCCTAGATATCAGATATTAAATTCATAGGAACTCCTTAAAGACCACAATCCCAAAAGGACATACTTCATAGTTTCCTTTCTCTTTCTAATGACAGTGCACTAATAGCTGGTTAAGAACTGGATATGCAATGTAATTTTGTTTAGTGATATGGAAACCAAACTATTGTCCAATTTGCTCCAAGAAAGCCCTATCTTGAGCTCAAGTTGCCAACCAATGATCAGAATCCATCAGTTTCGTAGGTTCACTTATCTCAGCAGTACATTTTCAAGCAGTCTAAGTTCAAGCTGAAGCACGTGTAAGTATTATCAAAGCAAATGTAGCCTTCAGCAGGCCTCAAACATCCATCTGGGAATGATGAGGGTAGGTCTACCTACTCACTATGAAGAACTTGAGCCTGGAGTGTACTCATGTGGCAGCAAAAAGAACTACTACCAGAACACACTGAAGGCTTCACTTAAGAGATTTGATACTGACTCCACTCCCAGGAGAAATCTCACCCAGGTCGATTGTTTATTGTTTGACCTTGACGCCTTTTTGAAAGCTAACACACATCAGATACAGAGAGAAGTCCCAAGCCAGCAACACACCCAACATTTATTCATCTGAGGTTTCTTGTTCTGTTTGCACAGAACATTCCAGCTCTAAGGAGTCACCTCCACATGCAACAGAACCCTAATAATGTTCCCCAATGATAAACATGGTCATCTTCACCTTGAAGAAGGAGCAAGAGAAGAGATGTAAATGCAGGTTTTTGTTTTTGAGATAGTAATAAAATTCAGTTTTCAAATATTTTCTCTGTTCTCTATCCAACTTGCCACAAATATTTTTATTTTAAAAAAAGCATTAGTGGCAGTTGCACATCTCTATATGAGTAAGTGAATCCATATCGTTGGAACTAACCATACAATGTCCAGTATTATTTATTCATGCCACGGAAAATGAATACAAATATAACCTTTATGATAATAAATGTGGGAGCATAGCTGACAAACACAATGTATGCAGAACCATGATCCCACCATGTAATTGTAATAAGGGTGATGGAATCTTCTTAGCTGCTGGTATGTCCTTTCATTCTGAGCTCGGCACACACCTCATTTATTATCACTGATCAATAATGAAACTGAAGAACAGGCTATCATGCAGTATTATCAGGTGATAGGCCTTAATGAAGAACTGTCCACCATGAAGATTCAATTGTTAATTTATAATCCAAGTGGAGTGATTCCACAGTGACACCTGCTATTGCATCTTTGTTCCAGTTTGTAGACCTGATAGACAGCCATGAATGGAAATCTTATTCTATTCCATGCACTCCACAGCTCAATGAATCAAAGTTTCATCTTTTAAACCAATCATTTGTCATTTGAAGTATTTCATTTTCATGTTGGCAAGAATTTTTTTGTAAAAGATAACTGTACACTAAGACAATATATCACTTCTCAATTCTGCTAAAAAATTCTAATGGGATCTTGTCATCACATTCAAATGACAGCAACCTGATTTCAAATGCTTAAAATGCAAATATATAAAGATGTAATAAAGAGGTTAGATCCGGTGGATAAAAGTGGTGCATTGGGCCATGAAAAGAAATACAGGATGAAAGTAAATGACTGGACAAATATATGATGTTCAGTTTAGAGAAATTATTGATCAGAATAATCCAGATCAGTAATGTGGCATAGACCAGGTCATCAAACAATAATTATTCAAATGAAATATCAGAGATAAGTTACCATAATTCATATAAAGGCATAATGTATTACAAATATATTAATACTGTAATAACGTTAGTTTCTTTATGATTTTTCATGCGATCATTTGTTTCATTAGAGCAAAACAATTCATTAAAGCAGTAGGAGCAAGTGAGGACTGTAGATGCTGGAGAGTCAGAAATGAAAAATGTGGCGCTGGAAAAAACACAGCAGGTCAGATAGCATCTGAGGAGCAGGAGAGTCAATATTCCTAGCATAAGCCCTTCATCAAGAATGTTCACAAAGGGTTTATGACTGAAATGTCAACTCTCCTCCTCCTCGGATGCTGTCCGACCTGGTGTGCTTTTTCCAGTGCCACACCTTTTGACTGCAATTCATTGAACACAGTCTAGTTTGTGCACCTCCAACATCCATCTTTAAATTATTTGAAGCTTTGCAGTCAGCTCTCTCGTCCACAAACTGTGGAATTTCCTCCTTAAACCTTATGTGCTTATCTACTTCATAAAAATTAATTGTTTTACCCAAGCTAATGGTCTTAACAGTGCTTTCCTTAGCTCATGTTGAAATTTTGTGTAATTACATTCCAGTGAAGTGACTTGGAGCAGTTTAATACATTAAAGATGCAATATAATGCCTGACATATTTCATCAGCTATGCCATAGTTATAGCACTCTAACTTCTGAGCCATAAGATTGTGCATCCAAATCTAGTCCTTGGCTGACGCTCTAGTGCATACTGAGGAGTTTCTATATTGTCTCAGATGTTGCCTTCCTGGTAAAATGCTATGTCCCTAAATGGATCCTATGGAACTATTTTGAAAAGCAGTTGGTGTCCTCTTCAATATTTGCCATCAGTTATCAAATTTGTGTTATCATTATCACATTGGTTTTCCTTGGAATCTGTTGTATGCAATTTGATTTTTGCATTTTCTATATTACAATGAGTTTTTTTTTATTGGTTGAAAAATGCTTAAGAAGGTTCTGAGATTGAAAAGGACACTAAATAAATATCAGGGTTTTAAAAACAGTTGAGTTGTTATAATGAGATGAACCAAACATTGCTCAAAAGAACTTTGCTTTTGGTCATTTGTGTACCTGATTTCTTATTTAATGCATTCCATTCTATGCAGACACATTAGGGATACGAAACATAGAAATGAGACATTTCTTCTACGTGATATGGGATTATTCAACTTACATACTCCTAGAAAAATCTTGGTCATAACCTGGATCAACTTCTGGAAAAAGTCAGCTGTTTGTCTTCTCTAAAAGACACGAGGCCAATACATATCTTGGAGGCTATTTTATATTAAAAGTATCAGCACTAACGATTTTCAGAATCCAGAATATGAGAAAATGTTCTCCTTCGACTATCAGTGAATATCCTTAACAAAGCCTCTTGGTAGTTTGGAAATTTTGTATGTCACTATTTATAATTGTAAAACATAACTAACGGGTTTAGATCATTACATAAATGAATGCAATATTCAGGATCACAGTGATCTCCCTATGGACCTCTAATGGGATGCTTGACCTCTAAAACATTTAATATGATCAACACATTTCACTAAATTATCTTTAAGTTTATGAAGAAATTTAGAAATGTGTTTGATCACAAGTTTTCTCTGGAACAATTCTTAGTTTACAATTATCACTTTCAAATGATTATATATTTTTGAAGTACAGGCATAAAATGTATAAAGCCATGCATACTTTTATGTATTAACTAAATTCCAAGATAGCAATCCCTTCTAACAGACTAGTACTGATGTGATACATTTGTTCATGTCAGAATATGCAACATATACTGCTCAGACTTAATGCAAAGGGAATGAGGCAATGGGAACAAACAGATTCCATACAAGTAAAATTAAAACAACAAATGACAACATTTCTTCAAATAGGGAGGAGGGCACTAGAAGCAGTCAAATAATCTTGGGATCTGGATGATGAATAAAATTTTGAATCTCAGCTCTCATAAAAATTGCAAATATAACACTTTTAGGCAAATTTGGGAGTTGAGATTGAATGCTGTTCCTAGGTCTCTCCACGTGCTGTGGAATTCTATACTATTACTGAGTATACTGACTGCAGCGTCACAGCGACCAATGTGATATTCTGCAAATGAATCATAACAGTATAGTGCCCAACTCTTTGAATAATATAAATTATCACATCCAACTTCCTTTAAAATAAACCTCTAAATATTGTTTACTGAACCTTTTTTTAACTTAACTCTAAACTAAAGTTGATTAACAGCATTTTTGGGCTCAGATTTTCTGAAAGTCAGACCAGTCTTTACTCCAGTGTGAGTGTGAATTATACACTGACCCTGGCAGAATCCTTACTGTAGCACAGTCTGAAGGAATTGCACAGAAAATTAAAGATTCTGATGGGCAATTCCCTGACGTCTGGAACACTGCAAAAGTGCTGATTTAAAAGAGAGACTTTGGAGGTTTCCAATATAATTAAGGAAATAGTTAGTCAGGAAAAAGTAAGCTATTTCCTTATCTAACATTGAGTAACTATTCAACTGACCCCATAACTACCTCACACACCAATAATTACACCTCTCCCCAGACACTTTACACTGATCAGATCCTGATTTGACGTCCTTTCTCTCTTTGCAAGACCTGACATCACTTCCCCTGGTTCAGACCCACTCCCCTACCTCTGCTTTGGATCTGGCATCCCCTATTCCCTCGCAAGTCCACTACTTCCTTTACCTCATTGTGGACCTGCTGCTCCCTTTCACTGCTCTGGACCTCCTCCTCCTTTACCCTGCTTCAGACTGGACTGCCCTTTCCTCCAACTACCTACAGCATGTGGACTGTAACGGTTCAAGAAGGCAGCTCAACACCACTTCTCAAGGAGCAAGTAGGGACCGGCAGTAAATGCGGGTCAACCAGCAACACCCACGTCCCACAAGTAAACAAAAAGGATCACACATGATACTCCCTTTCCACCTTGTACACCGACCTAATTAGAATCCTACTTACTCATCATTTTACCTACTAACATTCCCCCAACCCATTCATTGCCCGAACCTCGCACATACCTTATATATTTATTGTTTGACAACAGCTGTTGCAATGGCAGCTCTGTGATTCTGGATCTTTTAAATTTCGGAATTCAGCAACTAACTGCTGTGAATAAGGAGGCCTGGTTTATATTCCCATGACAGGTCTGCATTATGAGAGAGCTGTCGGAATGATAGTACATCTCCACATTTCTGAAGGAGACCTGATTGGAATTTCTAGTCAGAAATGCGGAGCTTCTCTCCTTTCGTAAAAAAGAAGGGTCAGTGTGGCAATCTGCAAGAGGATGCTATGTCTTACAAACTCCAGCCTATTCTACATGATATAATTCAGATAGTCAAATGTATTTTATTTCTTGTGATATAAAGTAAACCTCTGACCTTGCAGTACGTCTCAAAACTTTGTGTTCTGATTATACACCTTATGTTTCTCTTCCTACCACGCTATGTACCTTTTTTGCTACCTGCTTTTACATTTCTGGCTCAGTCGTCTCTGTATGGCTTCTTATATTTTATATTCCCTCTTTGAAACACTCCAGCATTTTTCACAGTTTGTTATCAGTTCTCAGTAAATCATTCCCTGACTGTATTATAGCGTTAAGCTACATCTGCAGTTCATTAGTTTGCAACCTGAACTTGGCACTGTCAATATTCTCTTTTCCCAGGTTCTTCTCTTTGAAATATGAGCTGTTTATGTTTGAGCCTGAGATTCAGGATCTCGCTCTTGAATACCACCTCTGCTAACTGTACATCTTGTCATTTCTCTTACGCTTCCTTTTCGGCATTATAAGTTCTATTCTGCTCAGCCGTCAGTCTTTCCTGAGCAGCCGCTTGGTTCTCGAACTGGAAATTTCTATCTTGGGACTTTCTGAATACTTTCTTCTTGAGCAGCCTGAATTTTCTAAATTAATACTCTGTCCTTTTCAGTCAAAAACTCTTTGTGCCTTTCAATATTGGTCTTGGAAAATTTTAGTGACTGACTGCAACTTATTTATTCATCTTTGCAAATGATCTCCCATAATAATGGTATTTACCCAGTCTGCAGGTTTTATAACTCTGCAATCACTTGCTTTTCTCCTATTTTTGGAACGCTCAAGGCTTCCTTTTAGCTCTGAAAACATTTCAAGAAAGTGGACCAGAGCCTACCTCTGCTAATTGTTTTAAGCAAATATAATGCAGATATTCCAGTGATGCAGCTGATTAAACCACTTAGTTTTAAACAAAACAATGTATTTACAAGATTACCAAATGAAACACAAAAAAAAACAGAATACTGAATAACTTAACATATCCAAAAACCTCACAAATTATCCAAATTTAACGATACTGTTCCCAATAATTGCAACAATCCCCATAACCACCCCTTGGCACAAACGGATCTCACAGGAGGGAAGTCAGAGAGAGAGAAAGATCAGCCTGGACTTGCTTCTTTAGATCCAGCAGCTTCACAACACTGACTGTTTTCAGTGAATAGCCAGACTGCTAAAACCTAAGTCAAACCAGAAAAAAGCTAAGCTGGGAGAACTGGCCACTCCCCTTTCATTGTTGCAGGTTTTTTTCAACTTGAAATCTTTTTCTCGAGGCAATATCTGTTAGCTATAATCAAATTGGCCCTACAACCCATCCAAGCTCAGACTTTTCAGAAAAATAAAGCCAAATACACCATAACTTTGTTACCTCATCAAAACAACCTGGAAAAAATTGGACTAGATCATTCTTTCTTCTACTGGAAGGTGGTTTCCAGTGTTGTTCAGTGATGCCTTTTACAGTTCATGGATTACTGAGATTGACTACAGACCTTTGCAATTACTTAACCTCACGAGAGTAGGACCACCTGTTTCAAGACTTAAAATGTAATTCTGTCTTTCGCATGCTTTTTTCTGATTTGCATAATTTCTTGCTATTGAACCTTAATTT
Organism: Hemiscyllium ocellatum; assembly: GCF_020745735.1. Lineage (NCBI taxonomy): Eukaryota > Metazoa > Chordata > Chondrichthyes > Orectolobiformes > Hemiscylliidae > Hemiscyllium > Hemiscyllium ocellatum. Next base: position 84,608,854 of record NC_083411.1, on the reverse strand, counting down.
CACGATTTTCTGTCGGTAGGACATTGTTCAGTTTGAGGGCTTCCTCAGCAGGACATCTTGGAGAATGATTTTCAATCAAATTTCTGGAAGGATCTTGCTGTATAGCCTGAGCAGGATAAGGCTAATCTGTGAGTAATCATTTGACTTCAACTTCAGATTTATTTTTTACCACCTTCCTGATCTGAACAGTTGTTTCATTCTTGTTTTACTTTTGGGAATTGTCACTTCCAAACACTCCATGCAACTTTTTTGTTCCTTATGTCAATTGTAGCCTTAAATTATTGTAACCTTTAAGTGCACAGATGTTTTGGTTTATTTTGTTCCTTATTTGCCCTGATGTTCTGGCTCTTGTAACTCCTTTACCGTCTTCACCACTCTCTATTCTGTGTTTCTTATTCCAGAGTTTGAGTTTTCCACAAACACTGCAAACCAGGACTATCCTTACTGGAATTGAGAAGAATGAACGGGGATCTTATAGAAACATATGAAATTATGAAGGGAATAGGTAAGATAAAAGCAAGGAGATTGTCTACATTGGTGGATGAAATTAGAAATTGGGGATATGCTTCAAGGTAAGGGGGAAGCAGACTTTGGGCTGAGTTGAGGAGGAACTTCTTCCCTCAAAAGGTTGTGAATCTGTGGAATTTCCTGCCCAGTCAAACAGTTGGAGCTACCTCGTTGAATGTTCTTAAGGCAAAGATAGATATAGGGTTTTGGTGAGTGAGCAGGTAAGTGGAGCTGAGTCCATGGAAAGATCAGCCATGTTATTATTGAATGGCAGAGCAGGCTCAATGGGGCAGATGGCCTACTCTTGCTCCTATTTGTTATGTTCTTACATTTGAGACATATGCAAGACATTTTGTTTTTAGCATCCAAACTTGTGCGATCATCCGCAGTTCTGCGATAACTTTCCCTCTGTCTGCTGTGCTTTTTAAATTACCGTTTCGCTATAACAATCTTACTGCCTATCTCTAATGTCACTGAAGGCCACATACTTGTTTAATCATCATCTTCATCCATTCACTCGCAACTTCATGTGTGCTGTCAGTGTAAGCAGCCTGCGATATTATGAGCTTGCCCTGTCCAATCTAAATGTCTTTTTGCAATATAGTGCACATGAAGGGGAAAAAGAAACATAAATTAAGGACCAGGATTTGAAGGTTATAGGCAAGAAAAAGCACTTACTGTATATATTCAGTGTCACTACCATAACAATCAAGAATCACAAGGCTTGGTGAAGTCAAGGAACTTTATATTAATTTATACCAAGGCTGCAGGATCAGTAATGCTGCAACGCAGTGTAAGGCACCAAAAGTATGATGTAAATTATTTCCAAGTCAGAGTCTGACAGAAGGTGAAAGAAGTATTTTATCACTGTGGGGACATGAGGACATAGGTACCTTAAACTATGGATTTAGCACGAAAGTTAAGGTTATCTGGAAAATCAGGGACAAGGTTGTGTGTTGTGTATGAGGTTGTGGAATGAGGAAAAGTATCCATTTTGTCTGTGAAGCAGTGGAAAAGCTCAGTCTGATTGGGAGATATCCATTTGTCAATGGTCTGAGCAAAAGCAATGTGAGGAAATTTCCAAGAGGCAGTACAGTGATGCCGATAGCTAATTAACAGAATTTAAAACTCAATATAAATAAAATGTGGAAACAATGCTCTAATTAAAAATTGGAACTTTTTTTTCGAAAGTGAAATACGGCATTGCTACTGTATTGTAGAATATTGTTAATATTTGAAAGTGGAGGAAAAGTAGTTTTTATTTTTCAGTTCTAGGAAGGTGATTTGCTTCTCTTAAATGTAATCTTGAACCATCTTGTTCAAACATAATTTTCAAACAAACTGTGTAACTTAAATGAATAAGATAAATCATCTAGGGAGATAACCGATGAAAGTTTTACAAAGTTTAGCTTCTATAGCATACAGAAAGATAAACTAAGTGCCATAATCAGGTTTTAGTTGCGAAGAGCAGTTTGTTACTAGCAAAAGGGCAGTTTACTTTGTAACCATCCAAGATTTCAGAAAAAGTCTTAAAACTATATTAACAATTTAAGTGGACAAGGTTCTTCTGAAAGTTCGATCAGGAAATGTCAGTGAAGTAATGATTTAGAGATGCCGATGTTGGACTGGGGTGTACAAAGTTAGAAATCACACAACACCAGGTTATAGTCCAACAGGTGTACATCAAGGAGAGACAGTAATAGAAGGACACATCTAGTGAATGAAAACAAAATCTAGTGAATTATGAAAAGGAAATATTTGTAACTTCAATAGTTAAGTAAATTATAGAGTTAAAATATGTGTGATACTTACTGGTATTGAGTATCTGTCAAGGATATTGCTGGGAAAAGGGCTTGAAAGTTTTATTTAGTGTTTACGTCAAGATCATTCTAAATTGCCAATTATGTGATTTCATTGTTCTTTTCTTTTTTGCAATCAACATTTTTTCTTTTATTAAAAGGACATTGGTAGCTATGTATAAATATGTTCAGTGTCTGACAACCATAGAAACCAGAGCTTAAAAATGTGTTGCTAGAAAAGCACAGCAGGTCAGGCAGCATCAAAGGAACAGGAGAATCGACGTTTCAGGCATAAGCCCTTCTTCAGGAATGAGGAGGGTGTGCCAAGCAGGCCAAGATAAAAGGTAGGGAGGAGGGACTTGGGGGAGGGGTGTTGGGAATACGATGGGTGGAAGAAGGTTAAGGTGAGGGTGATAGGCCAGAGAGGGGTTGGGGGTGGAGACATCGGGAAGAAGATTGCAGGTCAAGAAGGCGGTGCTTAGTCTGAGGGTTGGGGAAAAAGTGAGATAAAGTGGGGGGAGGGGAAATGAGAAAGCTGGAGAAATCTGCATTCATCCCTTGTGGTTGGAGGGTTCCTAGGCGGAAGATGAGGCGCTCTTCCTCCAGGCATCATGTTGCCATGGTCTGGCGATGTAGGAGGCCAAGGACCTACATGTCCTTGGCGGAGTGGAAGGGGGAGTTAAAGTGTTCAGCCACGGGGCGGTTGGGTTGGTTGGTGCGGGTGTCTCAGAGGTGTTCTCTGAAATGTTCCGCAAGTAGGCAGCCTGTCTCCCAATGTATAGGAGGCCACACATCAGGTGCAGTGGATGCAGTAATGGTGTGTGGAGATGCAGGTGAATTTGTGACGGATATGGAAGGATCCCTTGGGACCTTAGAGGGAAGTGAGGGGGGAGGTATGGGCACAAGCTTTGCATTCCTTGTGGTTGCAGGGGAAAGTGCCGGGAGTGGAGGTTGGGTTGGAGGGTGGTGTGGATCTGACGAGGGAGTCGTGGAGGGAGTGGCCTTTCCGGAACGCTGATAGGGGTGGGGAGGGAAATATATCCTTGATGGTGGGGTTTGTTTGGAGGTGGCGGAAATGACGAAGGAAACCATAGAAACCAAACTGCAAAAATATAACTCATGATCTATCAGTAAGATCATAAGACCAAAAGGTGTGGGACAAGAATTAGGCCATTCAGCCCATCAAATCTGCTCCACTATTTGATCATGGCTGAAATGTTGCAACCACATTCTCATGTGTGCGCCCCATAACCCTTGCTCTCCATATTAATCACAGCAGATTTCACTCTGAGATCTGAATATTAACCTACCCTGCGATCATAATACTAATAGATTTTAAAAGCTTGAATAGAATTTACAACAAAGGTTTAAGACAGCAGTTAAATACTGCAAGTTGAGAAACCTAAAAACCAGAAGGTTACAAACAGTTTTATGTTATTACCAATAAATAACAACATTTAGAAAAAATGCAGGACAAATAATATGACTGCAGTGAACTAACATCAGTGATGGGCAAAACACAACACATGATTAAATGCTCTGGAGAAAAAAATAATCTGTATCTTGGGATACAGATTTTATTCAAAATGAACCAGCAAATAAATTGTATTCAATAGGACCTGCAGTCATTGATGTTGTAAATTACTGAAATATAAAAGAAGGCACTGATACTTAAAAAAAAGCTCAAACAACTTTTGATCATTACTTCATTCTGAGCACACAAATAAAACTTGTATAAAAGCATGATTCAACAGAAGAAAGGTACCAAAGACTTTCCTGGGGAAATTGATGATCAAACCAACTCAAATTTGACAAAACCTGCTTCTGGTTTTGTCATCAGAACATATCTATTAAGATAAATAGATATCTCATTAATTTTAAACTCAATACAGGGGGAAGTGTCATTGTCGTACCAGATCAACTATCATGGCTGAAATAACAATCAAGAATCATAAGGTGGCATAGTGGCTTTGTGGCTAGTGCTGTTGCCTCACAGCGCCAGGATCCCAGGTTCGATTCCAGCCTTGGACAACTGTCAGTGTGGAGTTTGTACATTCTCCCCATGTCTGTGTGGGTTTCCTCTGGGTACTGCGGTTTCCTCCCACATTCCAAAGATGTGCAGGTCAGGTGAATTGGCTATGCTAAATTGTCCATAGTTGTTAGGTGCATTAGTCAGAGGGGGGTGGGTTACTCTTCGGAGGGTTGGTGTGGACTTGTTGGGCCGAAGGGCCTGTTTCCACTCTCAAGGGAATCTAATCTAATCACAAGGCTTGGTTACATGGTGAAGTGGACTTTTGAGCCTATATACATATCTTGACATCAACATCCTTGAGGTAACTGAAGGAGTTCAACTAGTTCTGAAGGAGCAACTGATCCAGCAACAAATTATTGTTAATCAGCTAGCGAAAGTACAATTGGCAGAAGATTTCATTGCACTTCCTAGACTCATGGACAAACTCAAAAAGAAAACAAGAATCAGTTTGTTTAAGTATGTTGGCATAATGTAATTGTTTCTAACTAACAATATATAAGAAGTCTGCAAGTTTACAAGAGTTTTGGAAATTGTTTCCATTTCTTTCATTACTGAAGATGATTGATATGATGAAAGTTAACAATGTTTGACAGAATATGCAAATGTTGAGAACAAGAAAGAACAGTACAACCCATTTGAGGTCACTTAGATAAATTAAATAAGGTTTTGAAACAGCAAAATAATTTCATGAAGTAATTGACGCATCAAATCTAACTTAATTGTCAAATAATGAGCAAACACAAGTTCAAAAACAGCATACAATCCTTTGCCTTCCAAAGAAGAGCTATCAGAAGCACAGAGAGAGATAATTGTAAGTAAACAGCAGTTCTCTGATACTGCGACTAAAACTATAAAAATAACTAGTTCACCAGGAAGACATTCACAGAGGATAAATTAAAATGTTCAAACTACTCAACAAAGTAAAGTGACGAGTTCACAAATTTCATGACAGATATATTGGCAGATTAACAGTGAAGCTTTGCTTGAACAAAATGGAAATGAGCTGCAGGCAAATCTATAGAATACTAACACAGATTCAGGTTTCATGCTCAGAGATGCAGCTTGATCCAGTCAAAGAGCTGGATGTGTGACCCTCAGCACTACTGATGCTTGATGTCCCACATGGAGGTGTTTGGAGCAAGTGTTGAGTTGAACCTGCGAAGAACTTGTTCTGGCTTCCATGTGTTTTTCTGACAGTTAGCATGTATGGTGTGTTTGGTAAGATCATACCACATGGCTGTTAACAAGACCATTTCACAGGGTACTGATAAGTGTCATTGAGAACTTGTTACTGCTTAGTGACAATCTTACCACATCACTTGAGAAAAGCTTACAAGATATGACAAGACTAATGTGCATTGAGATGGGGCCCAATTCTCCCATTCATATCACTAAACCCCAAATCACTCAGGGTCTGGTAAGATTCCTTTCGCTCAGTTAAATTGGAGCAAAAGCATTGATTTGTTTCTTGTCATCTTGAGAAAAGTATTTGAAAAATGAATTTTAAGTTCTTAGCTTAAATGGTGAAATGCAGTTAACTTCAAATAAATTAATGAGGTGCCAAATATTGACCTAACTCAGGATTATTAGAATAATTGGACATTAATACAGTAAGAAACAAAAAGATCTCCTGGATATTGTTACCTATGATCATTTTTGCCACATTTCCTGATAGATCAAACAGTTTATCCATTGATGTACTGTGCCACGGGAAAGGTCATGGGTTCAGTATTTGGTTTGAATCTGCAGATCTCAAACAACAAGAATGGAAATCTACAACCGTGTTCTCTCACTTAAAGATGGAAGGAAAAATAAATCTCAATTAAACAGTGTTTTCATCTCCAATTAACATCCAGCAAAGTCCATTTGGGAACATAGGAGTACAAATATCAGTAAACAACAGAGTTATGGTTACAGGGGGCATAGGACCCCCATAATAAAATAGACATTTATTGTTGAGGCTCTGGGTAACCTATGGCCAGCTGGTTGAGATACACAGCATTCTTAAAACCTTACCCCAAAAATTAATAAATGTTTTCAGAGCGAAGGAGGAAGAAACAATGAAAAATACTTGTCAAAAAGAAAAGAAAAATCAATATTTTATTTCTGCCTGTTAAATTGGATGATTGTTCCAGTATTTTCCCTTTAAAATTATGTTGATAAATAAAAGCAATTACATATTCAAACTCTACAGATGATGTATAGGGTATTGGATGGTTGGCATGCCTTGCACAGCAGTACTTCAATCAAGTGGTCCTGATGACATTATAAATCTTAAGAGCAGAGGCTGAGTGCTTTATGAATGATTGTGAATCGACAAGAACAAATTGCTCCGTTATAAAGTTGGGCTCATTCTTGTGCAATCTATTCTAAATAGCATTTATCTCCTTATATTTTGTTTGGAAAAAGTAGGAAATGTGATTTAAGAACTGGAAACGTATATTTGATCCTCTATAGCTAAAAATTATGCATTTTGATACATATATACACAATGCTTTTGGTAGATTATGCATCAGCGCAGGAAGAAATTTAAGTGTGTAATGTTGCTTCATGCAGAGATATATCAATTCCCTGGGGCCACAGGCTGCTACTTACACACCATGTGCAGATTCACTGACAAACACCAAGTAAGCCAAATATATAGTGCTGCCTCATCCTCAGAAGTTCTAGCAGTGTGTTGGAAGTGGTGCTAGAATTTCTCCCCGAACAATGTGGTAAATGAAAATATGCAGTGAAGTATAATTTGATTATTTACTTTAAATGTTGAACATTAAAATATCCTACTTGTCAAAAACGAGCTTTTAAAAAAGTCATGAATTTAATTTCAGAATAGTTTTAAGGATTGTAATTTTGAGCATTTTATTTATTAACAGCACTAACTTTCACTTTTGATTTTGTGTTTCTTGATGATCACAGAGGTAGGAACTTGCAATGTAGGGCAATGGCTAAGGGCATTAATAAACAAAAGATACAGCTGGAGACTTTCATCTCTGTTTTAAGATTCAAAGTTTTCCGAAGCCTGTCATGGGACTTTCAGTAATGACTATGTATTATTGATGAACTACAGAAGCACAAGACATAGGTGTAACTTTAACCACTAAAGCATTGGGATGTACCATATGTGTGGTTAATTTTAAAACTGAAAACTTTTAATAGTGCACAATTTCTGGTCTTCTTGCCTGAGGAATGATACCATTGCCATAAAAGGAGTATGGTAGAGGTTCATCAGACTAATTCCTGAATGATGGGACTGCCAAATGAAAAGAGATTGAGGAGAGTGGGCTTGTATTCTCTAGAATTTAGAAGAATGAGAGGTGACCTCATAGATCTTTGCAAAATTCTTAAGGGAATAATAGATGCCCAAGATAACTTCATACACCATTAAATTTTTTTAGTACCCTTCACATCCTCAAGTTTACCCTTCCTGAAGAAGGGCTTATGCCCGAAACGTCAAATTTCCTGTTCCTTGGATGCTGCCTGACCTGCTGCGCTTTTCTAGCAACACATTTTCAGCTCTGATCTCCAGCATCTGCAGACCTCACTTTCTCCCCAAAACAAACTGCAGCCAATTAAGTGATTCAGTCATTGAGTGTAGTTAAGACAAAGATGGATAGACTCTTGATTAGTAAGGGGATCAAGAGCTATGGCAAGAAGGCAAGAGATTGGAATTGAGAAACATATAAATCATGATCGAATGGTGGAGCAAGTTTTATGACACAAATGGCCTAATTTAATTATTATATCTCATGGTTGTAAATATTTGTCAATTTTTATAAATGTTACCTCAGCAACATGCAAAATGCAGACAGCAAGTTTCAACAAACAGCAATGGTACACTTAATTAGGTCATCTGCTTTCCCAATGTGCAGTGGAAGATTAAGGTGGTTCCGAAATTCTATGATTTTACTACTGACTCCATTCTCTTGCACTGGCAGTGATCTTAAGATTAAGTTTGTTTGTTCGAAATTCTTGTGACAGATGTCATTCCACGATGAATGTTTGTCCTCCTGTTTGTGCAATCGTCAGGATGGTCCATTTCCAGACTCTTTCCCCTTCCCCATCACTATTATTTTCTCAAACTCTAGAATCCTCTGAGATATGTATGCTCCACTAACTCTGGTTTCATGTACATACCAAGTTATGCTTGCTCCAGCATTAGTGACTAAGCCTTCAGCTGCCTAGGCTGTAAGCTCCAGAATTCCCTCTGTAAAACTCTCCATCTTCCAATTGTTCCCCTTTTATAAGGCTATTTCTTAAAACTGACCTTTTTGATCTAGCTTTGACAATAGTTGACCTAATTCCTTCCTGTGTTCCTCATGTTATAAATGGTTATGTGAAGCAGCTTGGCATGTTTCAATACATTAAAAATGCTCTATAACTTATTGTTGACTCTGTCACCAAATAACCTCTGACCTTTCCTTCCAAAAATGTAAAGGAAAGTTTTACATGCACCCAACCAGACAAGTAATACTATAACCACAGGACAATATTCCCTTAAGGTTCATCAATATCATCCTTCAGGATGTGGTTAAATCCCTGTAATATTACAGAACAATAATTTTGCTTCAAACTGATTCACCTCCTCTACAAAATTTTGAGTCACTGAGGAAGCAATGCAAGTGTCAATTCATTTTTTTTTCCCATTTGTGCTCTAAGTACTGTAGATTTGAATCTTGACTACTTTTGAATTAGTTAGTTCACTTCTCACACACATAATGCAGGAATTTATGAATTTACTTGGTCTTCTTTTGACAGTGGTTTACTGGATTACTTGATACTTTACTTGGGTCCATTAGTACAGAAAAACACCAAGCATTTTTTGGTAATGTGTGTCTGGGCTAGTTGACAATCCTGCACTGAAATTTAACATAAGTAATTTGGCATTTTTGCAGCATTTGTGAAACATTACTTCATTCAAACGTGGATACATCGGAATCATGAAGAATTACATTTATTCACAGGTACAAAAGTCATTTCACCCAGTGAATGGATTGGAGCACTAGAATCAATCCCTGATGGAAAAGACATTGAGATTAATTGTAGCAAACTGTGGAAATGGCTGAAATGTGGAGCACACGTTGGGGGAACACAAACTGAGTGTTTAAAATAAGTGGCAAGTACAAAACCATCCCTGTTTGGTTTTTGCAAGGGCTTTATTTCATCAGGTGGGAGTTTCCAATTGAGGGAGTAGATGTAAATGCTCTTGAAGGATTGATAAAGACTGTATGAGATGTAATCTTTTTAAATGACCATCTATGAATTTTAATTTTATTATTTAACCGATTTTTATAATTAACTTGGTCAGGGATGTTATCACATTCCTCTGGAGCACGAGGGACTTGAACCCAGGCTTCCCAGTCTAGGAGTAGAGATACTACTACTGTATCACAAGAGACCCCTACACTCATCCTTGATTTCCCACCCCTTTTTTAAAATTTGGGAGTAGAGCGGTCTAATGATTGGTACTGCAGGGAGGTTGTTGTGGAGTGCAGCTGTTGGCATCAATAGTATGAGGGTCCACTCACTATCTCCCATGAATTGGAAACAGCTGCATTCCACAACAATCTCCCTGCAGTACCAACCAACAGACCCTTCTACCCCAAACCCCTGCAAAACTCATGCTTCTTGATTACCTTTTCTCAGGGGAGTTAGGAAATGACTTGATTGAGCTATCCTTCTTGGGAGTCAGGATCTGGTGTTCAGTATCAAACCTTGTACTTTTCATGGTCTGCAATGTTCTGATAGCTCACTGAATTTGTTCAGTTATTATCAGGGGAATACAGCAAATGTTTGGAACACTGCCCAATGCCAAAGGAGTAAAAAATGCATATAATTAAGAAACAAACCTGCTGTCACTACCTCATCTCTGAATTCTTCACACATCATTCCCCTTGTAATATCAAAACCAAGGATAATCTTTTGTATTAAACTTTATAAAATTAACTATAGATGTGATTGCTTATATCTCTAAATGAATCGCAGGACATTGAGCCTCTGCATTGCTGATGCTTTAGTCCAATTAAGTTTGTGGGCAATGGACTCCACAAAGTTCTGATAATGAAAGAATTTGGCAATGCAAGTGTCATTACCCAGAAAACATAAGGAAAATTAACTGTGTTGCAATGGGATTCTGCATTTCGCAGAGGTGGTATATTAAACTGCCTTGCACTGCACTAGAACAACTTTCATATTAATACTAATTAAATGACCTATGTGCAGACTTTCATTTAAATTCTCAGTAAATCAATAAATAAGCTTACAGTGCATAATCTTATCTGTGTGCACTGTGACCTAACAAAATCCAATAAATAATCCATCAAGGACAAGTTGCTTCATTGTTGGCACACCCCTGTCCCTGCAACCTCCTTCTACAGCTACATTCCTTTAATCCCTTAGGGTTACAATGATCAACGAAGATGAAGTGTTCAGATCATCGCTTTCCAAAATAAAATTGAACATCACCTCAACAAAGTAAAAGAGAAATAAATTCAATTTAAGTATAAAATTGCTTGAAGATTTACTGAAGTGAAAAAAAAGACCAATTTTCATTTTTCCTGAATTGAGAATTTTAATGGGGAACCAGTTCTATAGCTAATGCATAACTGGTTTTTCCTGATTTTCCAACCATGCCCTTATGGTGCTGGTGACCTGGATGATTGCAGCTAAGGTATTTATATCGATATTTCAGGCAAAAGCCTTTCATCAAGAAGCTGAAACATCGATTTTCCTGCTCCTCGGATGCTGCCTGTGATAGTTGCATTCTTGCACAACCCCAGGTTAGAGAAAAATCAAGCATTAGAAACAACACTTCAAGTGTTCGTGATATAATCACGTCACAGCCAACACATGTTTTAAAAGTTTTCACTTCAGAAGGAGTGTCCTCAATTCATCAATCACGTTATGGTGAATTTGCATTGACGAAACACACATTATAGCTGTATGACCTGTACAGGACCTTCAATGATCTCAGGATGTCCCCAAGTTCTTAAAAGCTGATGAGGTACTTTTGAAATATATTCACTGGTGTAATGCAGGAAACAAAGCTGCCAAACTGCATGAAGCTAAGTGTGATAATGACTTCAGAGTCAGAGAGATGTAAAACATGGAAACAGACCCTTCAGTCCAACCCATCCATGCCGACCAGATATCCCAACCCAATCTAGTCTCACCTGCCAGCACCCGGCCTATAGCCCTCCAAACCCTTCCTATTCATATACCCTACCCAAATGCCACTTAAATGTTGCAATTGTACCAGCCTCCACCACTTCCTCTGGCAGCCCATTCCATACACGTACCACCCTCTGTGCGAAAAAGTTGCCCCGTAGGTCTCTTTTATATCTTTCCCCTCTCACGCTAAACCTATGCCCACTGATCCCACGGAAAAGACTTTGCCTATTTACCCTATCCATGCCCCTCATAATTTTGTAAACCTCTATAAGGTCACCCCTCAGTCTCCGACGCTCCAGGGAAAATAGCCCCAGCCTGTTCAGCCTCTCCCTGTAGCTCAAATCCTCCAACCCTGGCAACATCCTTGAAATCTTTTCAAGTTTTGCAACATCTTTCCGATAGGAAGGAGACCAGAATTGCATGCTATATTCCAACAGTGGCCTAACCAATGTCCTGTATAGCCGCAACATGACCTCCTAACTGCTGTATTCAATGCTCTGACCAATGAAGGAAAGCACACCAAATGCCTTCTTCACTATCCAATCTATCTGTGACTCCACTTTCAAGGAGCTATGAACCTGCACTCCAAGATCTCTTTCTTCAGCAACACTCCCTAAAACCTGACCATTAAGTCCAGCTAAGATTTGCTTTCCCAAAATGCAGCACCTTGCATTTATCTGAATTAAACACCATCTGCCACTTCTCAGCCCATTGGCCCATCTGGTCAAGATCCTGTTGTAATCTGAGGTAGCCCTCTTCGCTGTCCACTATACCTCCAATTTTGGTGTCATCTGCAAACTTACTAACTGTACCTCTTATGCTCGCATCCAAATCATTTATGTAAATGACAAAAAGTAGAGAACCCAGCACCGATCTTTGTGGTACTCCACTGGTCACAGACCTCCAGTGTGAAAAACAACCCTCCACCATCACCGTCTGTCTTCTACCTTGAGTCAATTCTGTATCCAAATGGCTAGTTCTCCTTGTATTCCATGAGATCAAATCTTGCTAATCAGTCTCCCATAGGGAACCTTGTCAAACGCCTTACTGAAGTTCATATAGATCACATCTACCACTCTGCACTCATCAATCCTCTTTGTTACTTCATCAAAAAACTCAATTAAGTTTGTGAGACATGATTTCCTACACACAAAGCCATGTTGACTATCCCTATTCAGTCCTTTCCAAATTCATGTATGTCCTGTCCCTCAGGATTCCTTCCAAAAACTTGCCCACCACCGAGGTCAGGTTCACTGGTCTATAGTTTGCTGGCTTGTCCTTACCATCCTTCTTAAACAGTTTGCCAACCTCCAGTCTTCCGGCACCTCACCTGTGACTATCAATGATACAAATATTTCAGCATGAGTCCCAGCAATCACTTCTCTAGCTTCTCACAGAGTTCTTGGGTACACCTGGTCAGGTCCTGGGGATTTATCCACCTTTACCCATTTACTGTAGAAAAGGATATGGAAGATATGGAAGATTTGGGCGGCACGGTGGCACAGTGGTTAGCACTGCTGCCTCACAGCGCCAGGGACCTGGGTTCAATTCCTGCCTCAGGTGACTGACTGTGTGGAGTTTGCACGTTCTCCTCGTGTCTGCGTGGATTTCCTCCGGGTGCTCCGGTTTCCTCCCACAGTCCAAAGATGTGCGGGCCAGGTGAATTGGCCATGCTAAATTGCCCATAGTGTTAGGTACTTCCTCCTCTGTAATCAGGACATTTTGCAAGATGTCACCATCTATTTCTCTACAATCTATTTTTTTTTAGATTACATTAGATTAGATTACTTACAGTGTGGAAACAGGCCCTTCGGCCCAACAAGTCCACACCGACCCACCGAAGCGCAACCCACCCATACCCATACATATACCCCTTACCTAACACTATGGGCAATTTAGCATGGCCAATTCACCTGGCCCGCACATCTTTGGACTGTGGGAGGAAACCGGAGGAAACCCACGCAGACACGGAGAGAACGTGCAAACTCCACACAGTCAGTCACCTGAGGCGGGAATTGAACCCAGGTCCCTGGCGCTGTGAGGCAGCAGTGCTAACCACTGTGCCACCGTGCCGCCCAAATCTTCCATATCTTCCATATCCATTTCTACAGTAAATACTGATGCAAAATACTCATTTAGTATCTCCATTTTCTGTGGCTCCACACAAAGGCCGCTTTGCTGAACTTTGAGGGGCCCCATTCTCTCCCTAGTTACCCTTTTGTCCTTAATGTATTTGTAAAAACCCTTTTGAGTCTCCTTAATTCTATTTGCAAAAGCTATCTCATGTCCCCTTTTTGCCCTCCTGATTTCCCTCTTAAGTGTACTCCTACTGCCTTTATACTCTTCTAAGGATTCACTTGATCCATCCTGTCTATACCTGACATATGCTTCCTTCTTTTTCTTAACCAAACCCTCAATTTCTTTAGTTATCCAGCATTGCCTATACCTACCAGCCTTTCCTTTCACCCTGACAGGAATATATTTTCTCTGGATTTTTGTTATCTCATTTCTGAAGGCTTCCCATTTTCCAGCCATCCCTTTACCTCCGCACATCTTCCCCCAATCAGCTTTTGAAAGTTCTTGACTAATACCTTCAAAATTGGCCTTTCTCCAATTTAGAACTTCAACTTTTAGATCTGGTCTATCCTTTTCCATCAATATTTTAAATCTAATAGAATTATGGTTGCTGGCCCCAAAGTGCTCCCACACTGACACCTCAGTCACCTGCCCTGCCTTATTTCCCAAAAGTAGTTCATGTTTTGCACCTCCTCTAGTAGGTACATCCACATATTGAATCAGAAAATTGTCTAGTACGCATTTAACAAATTCCTCTCCATCTAAACCATTGACACTCTGGTGGTCCCAGTCTATGTTTGGAAAGTTAAAATCCCCTACCATAACTACCCTATTATTCTTACAGATAGCTGAGATCGCTTTACAAGTTTGTTTCTCAAATTCCCTCTGACTATTAGGGGGTCTATAATACAATCCCAATAAGGTGATCATCCTTTCTTATTTCTCAATTCCACACAACTAACTTCTCTGGATGTATTTCCGGGAATATCCTCCCTCAGCAATCTGTAATGCTATCCCTTATCAACAGTGCTACACCCCCTCCTCTCTTGCCTCCCTTTCTATTCTTCCTGTAGCATTTGTATCCTGGAACATTAAGCTGCCAGTCCTGCCCATCCCTGAGCATGTTTCCGTAATTGCTATGATATCCCAGTCCCATGGTCCTAACCATGCCCTGGGTTCATCTGCCTTCCCTGTTAGGCCCCTTGCATTGAAATAAATGCAGTTTAATTTATTAGTCCTACCTTGCCCCTGCTTACCCTGACTGTTTGACTCACTTCTGTTCTCAACTGTAACAGTCTCAGATTGATTTCTTTCCTTACTATCTCCCTGGGTCCCCCCCCCCTCCCCACTTTACTAGTTTAAATCCTCTCAAGCAGCTCTAGCAAATTTCCCTGCCAGTATATTAGTCCCCTTCCAATTTAGGTGCAATCTGTCCTTCTTGTACAGGTCACTTCGACCCATTAAGAGATTCCAATGATCCAAAAATGTGAATCCTTCTCCCATACACCAGCTCATCAGCCACTCATTCATCTGCTCTATCCTCCTATTCCTGCCCTCACTAGCTCATAGCACCGGGAGTAATCCAGATATTACTACTCTCAAGGACCTCCTTTTTAAATTTCTGCCTAACTCTCTGTAATCTCCCTTCAGAATCTCAACCTTTTCCCTTCCTATGTCATTGGTTCCAATGTGGACAATGACCTCTTGCTGGACCCTCTCCCCCGTGAGAACATTCTGCACCGTCCCTGAGGCATCCTTGATCCTGGCACGAGGGAAACAACACGTCATTCTGCTTTTTCTCTGCTGGCCACAGATACATCTGTCTGTACCTCAGACTAGAGAATCCCCTAACACAATTGATCTCTTGGAAGCCGACGTACCCCTCATTGTGTTAGAGCCAGTCTCAATACCAGAAACTTGTCTGTTCGTGCTACGTTCCCCTGAGAATTCATCACCCCCTTTAATTTCCAAAACAGCATACCTGTTTGAAATGGGTATATCCACAAAGGACTCCTGCACTAGCTGCCTACCTCTCTTTCCTTTCCTGGAGTTAACCCACCTATGTGACTACATTTGAGACTTTCCCCCTTCCTGTTTTGTGGTATTGATTAACAGAGAAGCATTAATGTCCATGATATCATAGATACCTCCCCTGCTCCCCTTTGAATAATGAAGTAAAATCTAAAAGGGGTGAAACGGGCATCAGTTTAATACTTTGCCTGCAAGATGTTTCCAGGAATGGTGCAGCACACCTCAAAACTGAAGTGGTGTATGATATTTGATTTCCTTTCACTCAATCAACTGAGCTCCTGAAATGAGACTTGAACCTACAAGCTGACAGCTTGCTAATGTTAATCACAAATACTCTAATTTCTATGCCATATCTCCCTAGCCTACCAACATGCACTCAATAGTTGAACCATATCAAAGTAGCAAGTTCCCCAGTTTTTGCTGAGCCTCAGCTCCAGTGGTGCAGAGACCATGAACAGCTTGCATGCAGAGTTTTGGTCTTTCCTGTCACTGCATCCATGTGTGCACCTGGAGATGGTTCTGCTTTGGATGACATGCCTTCTACTGGGGCTGCCTTCTCTGCCACAGGTATCAATTGGCGTGCTCCTTTGCGCCATTGTCTGCCTGTGCCCATGCCAAAGTTGATCCAATTAGTGTTTCTGATATTACTGCACTTCCTCCTTCTCAGAAGTTCCAAAGTCTGGGTGGATGAGGCCCAGAGCAGGTGGTTACTCTGGTAGTTTGAGACTTCCTATCCAGATGAACACTTCCACACCACTAACCCACTCCCCACCCCACCCCCATCTTTCTCAGATGTAACTTCTTCAGAGCAAGTGTTTCTACCTTAATGACTCACAAGCAGTGTACATCCAGAGTGTTTGCACCTTCCCACCCTTTTCTGACATCCTTTGGAAATGCTACCTGTGCACAACTGCATTCCGGCATGGCGTAATGATGGTCATGACTGGCAACGGGACACTCTGCTCCTTTGAAAAGCTTTAATAATTGAAAAACAAACACCTAACTAATCACTTTTAGATTTATTTTCCATTCACTAACAATAATTTTCAAACAATGTTAAATAAAAATATTATAAATAGAAGTCAAGCTAGAAGCTGGATTTTTGACATGGAGTTTCAAGAAAATTGTGTGCATTGTATTGGTTATTGCTCTGCTATAAAATATTATGAAAAGCTATGAACTGAGCTATAACTTGGGTACAGTCATGACACGGCTGTAGCATGTTAAAATACAATGAATACAATATACAATGCACACAGAATATTGGTAGAATGTAATTCTGCCCACAACCGTTACTCTCAAGTGAACGAAGGCTGGAAATTAAAAAAAGACAGTTGATGTAATCTAATTATTTGCTTTTGCAGAAATAGCTGTGAAGTAAAATCCCACGTTGCGCACATAAGAAATGGATGATAAGAAAGTATGTGAAAAGTTAAGCTGTTAAAAAAACTGTTTGAGTTAATAATTGCTAAATTTTGCATTAACAAAACCAAAAGAAAGAGCAGCATGATTAAATAGATCAGAGACAGGATTTTAGTGGCAAAATGGGGTTAGAACTGAGGCAGACTACATATAATTTCTTAATGTCTGGCATTCTGCCAATTTCCCAATGGTCTCCTTATGCTCAGTGATTTTATAACAAGAGGCAAAGTGGGACCCTGATTCTAATTAAAGACCAATTAAGACTATTACTTAGCTTGTTAAGGACCAGTCTGCAAGTCTCGGTTTTGTCAATGCAAAATTTAGCAATTATTAACTGAAACTTTTTAGTTGTGAGAAGGCATAGGATTTACAAACACTTGGAACGGGTCAGGTAGAGGAAAGTGGTGACTCAGCAGGGAGCCAGTCATAACTTGGAGCACTCAACGAGTTGAAGGGCACATAGTCTGACAGGAAAACTGCAGCCAGAGGATGGGGGTGGTACAGTAAACCTTCTGGGTATAGTTGGCTGGAAGCAGGACAACAGACGGATTTAGATCATGATATTCTGATGTAGGAAGCTATTCTAAGCAGGAAAGCAACAGAGACAATATCCACAGCTGTGAATGCAGCTAAAGCTTACATGGGCTGAAGAGTTTCAGTTATGAAGAGAGATTGAACAAACTGGGGTTAAATTTCTTCATAGCAGAAGAGATTATGAGGAGATCTGATTGAGATGTATGAAATTATGAAGGACATAGATGGGGTAGACAAGAAGCAATATTTCTCCTCGATGGACAGATCAATGAGCAAGAGGCAGAGATTTAAGGGAAGGGGCAGAACATTTTGAGGAGATGTGAGAATAAAGAGAGTGTTGGGAATGTGGAACTCGCTGTCTGTAAGGGTGGGGTAGAGACAGAATCCATCATAACATTTCTGTAGCATTTAGATATGCACCTGCAACACTGAGGCATACTAAACTATTAGGCAAATGCTGGAAAATGGAATCAGAATAGAATCCATATTGTTTGGAAGCAGGCCATTTGGCCCATTGAATCCCACACTGACCCTCCGAAGAGTATCCCCCCCAGACCCAACCCCTGCCTTATCCCTTTAAACTTGCATTTCCGTTAGCTAATCCACCTAGCCTACACATCCCTGGACACTATGGGAAACTTGGCATGGCCAATCCACCTAACCTGCACATCTTTGGATTGTGGAGGAAACAGAAGTACCCAGATGAAACCAATGCAAACACAGAGGGAATGTGCAAACTGCACACAGACAGTTGCACAAAGGTGGAATCAGACTCGGTCCTTGGTGCTGAGGCAGCAGTGCTAACCACTGGGCTGCCATGGTTAGGTTGTCGTTTTTGGTTGGCATGGATATGATGGGTCTGTACTGTAGATCACTATGACTCTGTGACACTGTTAGAGAATCAGTGTTACAAAAGACTGGACAAATAGTCATTGATATTTAAGTCTTTGTCAATTGAGACATTGAACCACACAGTCAAAGACACCAACATCACATCTTCAGGCATATCCTGTCTCACCATTGCACAGATTCATTAGAGGTGGTGGCGCAACAGTACACAAATGGGAGGGATTTGTTCTGGTAGTCCTTAACATTGGCTCTAGATTCCTTGAATTTCAATGGCATCAGAGGAAATGTGGGTAACAAAACCTTGTGGTGGTTATCACCAATATCCAATCTTGGGCTGACAAGTGGCAAGTAACATTCGCAACTCTCAAATGGCAGGCAATGACCATGGGAGACTGAGAGAAAAGGTAAAAGCACATGGATAACTTGGTAAGATGGGACCAAAATTGGATGAGTAATGGGAAACAGAGTGTGGTGGCATTGCAGAGGGATCAGTGATGGGTCACTCCAACAGTGAAACACTCTCATTTTACTCTGAACTGATCCTTGTCCTTTTCCATTGGCATCCTAAATCTTATGATACAACTGTCATGGTCTCCTCAAAGTTCCCGATAACGCCAGACCTACTTGGCTCACCTCATTTCCGTAAACAGATTTAGCTGAACCTCTTTCCTTGTTGCATTGGAAACATATTACAATAGAAAATATTTATGTACACATCCAGGTACTCTTCCCCTTCACTGTCTTTTACATAACCACTATTTGGATGTATATTTGGATAATTAAAATCCCCTATTATAATTATCATATACCTTCTACTTATCTCTATAATTTCCTTGTAAATATGTCCCTCTATAACCTTCCCACTAGTTGTTGGTTCAATAGACTACACCAAGCAATATACTTGCCTCTATTTTGTTCCTTTGCTCTAGCCAAATAGATTCCTTCCTTAATCCCTTTGGAAAATCCTATTTCAACTCAAAGTGCAGCAATGGACAGTTGCGTAAAGCAATGGGGTTAATGTTGGAGTATGTGTTAAGCTCCATCTAATCTAATTTTATCATACAGTCATGAATAATGAAATAATGTTTGTGGCTCAAGATCCCAATAGAGATGGATGTGTAATCATAGTCTCCTGATTGTTATATGCTTAACTAACCAATTTAACTTCATGCTGTGAACTTCATATTGTTAAGACAAATGTCACTTTCTGCTACAACTCACTTGCATTTTGTCCTCTGGCATTGTTAATCAAATACACTCATACTCAGTAGAGAAAAGAGGATTTGCAACAGTACTCTATCTCAACCATTAGCTGTTGGTTGTCAGTTCTACACGTGCAATTCTGGTCTCCTTCCTATTGGAAAGATGTTGTGAAACTGGAAAGGGTTCATAAAAGATTTACAAGGATGTTGCCAGGTTTGGAGGATTTGAGTTATAGGGAGACGCTGAACAGGTTTGGGGCTGTTTTCCCTGGACCGTTGGAGGCTGAGGGGTGACCTTATAGAGGTTTACAAAATTATGAGGGACATGGATAGGGTAAATAGGCAAAGTCTTTTTCCTGGGGTCAGGGAGTCCAGAACTAGAGGGCATAGGTTTAGGGTGAGAGGGGAAAGATATGAAAAGAGATCTATGGAGCAACTTCTTCACACAGAGGGTGGTGTATATATGGAATGAGCTGCCAGCGGAAGTGGTGGAGGCTGGTACAATTGCAACATTTAAGAGGCATTTGGATGGGTATATGAATAGGAAGGGTTTGGAGGGAAATGGGCCGGGTGCTGGCAGGTGGGACTAGATTGGGTTGGAATATCTGGTTGGCATGGGTGGGTTGCACCGAAGGGTCTGTTTCCATGTTGTACATCTCTATGACCCTATACAATGCTGCCAACATTTTTTGCATACTTGCTTATCCAGGACATAGGAAGCTTTTTGAAGATTGTACATAAAACAGGATGTGCACTCTTGAGATTGACAATTTAATTATGTCCCCAGTCTGATCCTGTAGTATAATTTGGGACAAAAAGAAGTGTCAAAGTCTTTTGAGATACCGATGTCATCTGAGCAGTTTATTCTTTTCTGTGACTTTGTTTTGAGAAAACCAAAAGAAACAGAAATATGTTTGAGTAGACATCAAGTTTTTGTGGAAAAGTTGCTATTGGTCCTTATTCAGAACCAATCATTACATTGCATAGATGAAAGGCGAACTAAAAAAGGTTCAATACTCTGCTGAGTTGTCATTATGTCAAGACTGATTTATTAAAAAGACTGAAGCGAAATGTTGAATGACAGTCTGCTGTGGTATCAGGGGACATTTCATCACGTTACAACTCAAGCACATTGAGCAAGAGATATTTTTTATAATTTCACCAACAACCTCATCTTCATGCCATGATGTTTAACACAAACCCCCAATACAAAGACTGTGATAGATTAAGGATATTTCAGTGCAGCAAAAGTGCATGAAGAGAATACAAATTATCGTTGACCTTGACATTTATGTGCAGATGGCAAAATAAAATCAACTCAGCCACAGAATATGATGTTTTATTCTGCAAAGGTGTTTAACAAACAGGATAGATGCATCAGGAAAAATGCATTTAACTATGTAACTGGCTTTTTAAAAAAAACATTCATGGGACATGGATATTTCTGACTGGACCAGAATTTATTGCCTGTGGTTAATTGACTTTGAGATGGTGATGGTGAGCTGCCTTCTTGAACCACTATAGTCCATATGCTGTAGGTGGACCCACAATGGCACTAAGGAGGGAATTACAAGGATTTTGACCCAATGACATTAAAGGAATGGCAATATATTTTCAAGTCAGGATGGTGCGTGGCTTGAAGGGGAACTGGTGTTTCCATGTAACTGCTGCCCTTGCCTTTCTAGATGAAAGTGTTCACAAATATGGAAAGTTCTGTCAAGTGAAAATAGAGAGCAGCCAGTAGGGAACCAAAAGCTAGCTAGTCTAAAATCTATCATTGATCTTATATACATAGAATATTTCCTTTCAAATGTTTTTATTGATTTATATCAGGGTGTCTGATTCACAGTTTCATTTGTCCCTGCCAGCAATTTTGAAATTAATGATGAAGTTTGAAGATTATTCTAACAATCAGATACAACACCTAAGTTTTCATTCACTATTAACAAAATAGCGACTTTTATCAATGATGATGTATTGTGTGTAATGTTGTATAATGCAGTTACAACCTTGAATGTGGTTAAATGATATCAGAAGAAATGCTCTGAGTATCAGGAAGTAAAAGATTGTTCTTGGGCTTAGTTCATGAATGCTCCACCTGTCCTAACAAATTCCTGAGTTGTTGTTCTTAGTGTTCACAGTGTATAGATAAAGTAGTAAAGTGTTTAAATTATCCCTGATGTCTCAAATAATTTGATCATGTATCTAAGATGCAATGTAACTATATATAGTCAAAGTTAGTTACCACGGTCTTGCCAGATGACAGGGCTGCTCTCTTATTAAAAAGAGATGACTGGTAGCGGTTTAACCTGAGGGGACCACAACACAGACAAGGGGAGAGGTTGAGAAGGGAGGGCCTCATGATAACTTCAACTATTTAATGTTCAACAATACAGAGCATTTGTTCTAGCGAAGGAATGTTGATGGCATCCTACCCCACCTGGCATCAGTAGCCCAAACTAATATCGGCAAGGAGGAAAAAACTAGGTAAAAACAATGACTGCAGATGCTGGAAACCAGATTCTGGATCAGTGGTGCTGGAAGAGCACAGCAGTTCAGGCAGCATCCAACGAGCAGCGAAATCGACATTTCGGGCAAAAGCCCTTCATCAGGAATAAAGGCAGTGAGCTGGAAGCATGGAGTGATAAGCTAGAGGAGGGTGGGGTGGGGAGAGAGTAGCATAGAGTACAATGGGTGAGTGGGGGAGGAGATGAAGATGATAGGTCAGGGAGGAGAGGGTGGAGTGGATAGGTGGAAGAGAAGACAGGCAGGTTGGACAAGTCCGGAAAAGTCATGGTGACAGTGCTGAGCTGGAAGTTTGAAACTAGGATGAGGTGGGGGAAGGGGAAATGAGGAAGCTGCTGAAGTCCACATTAATGCCCTGGGGTTGAAGTGTTCCTAGGCGAAAGATGAGGCGTTCTTCCTCCAGGCGTCTGGTGGTGAGGGAGCAGCGGTGAAGGAGGCCCAGGACCTCCATGTCCTCAGCAGAGTGGGAGGGGGAGTTGAAATGTTGGGCCACGGGGAGGTGTGGTTGATTGGTGCGGGTATCTCGGAGATGTTCCCTAAAGCGCTCTGCTAGGAGTCGCCCAGTCTCCCCAATGTAGAGGAGACCGCATCGGGAGCAACGGATACAATAAATGATATTAGTGGATGTGCAGGTAAAACTTTATGGATGTGGAAGGCTCCTTTAGGGCCTTGGATAGAGGTGAAGGAGGAGGTATGGGCACAAGTTTTACAGTTCCTGCGGTGGCAGGGAAAAGTGCCTGGATGGGAGGGTGGGTCGTAGGGGGGCGTGGACCTGACCAGGTAGTCACGGAGGGAACGGTCTTTGCGGAAGGCGGAAAGGGGTGGGGAGGGAAATATTCGGAAGGCGGAAAGGGGTTGGGGAGACTGGGCGCCTCCTAGCAGAGCGCTTTTGGAAACATCTCCGAGATACCCGCACCAATCAACCACACCGCCCCGTGGCCCAACATTTCAACTCCCCCTCCCACTCTGCCGAGGACATGGAGGTCCCTGGGCCTCCTTCACCGCCGCTCCCTCACCACCAGACGCCTGGAGGAAGAACGTCTCATCTTCCGCCTCGGAACACTTCAACCCTAGGGCACTAATGTGGACTTCAACAGCTTCCTCATTTCCCCTTCTCCCACCTCATCCTAGTTTCAAACTTCCAGCTCAGCACTGTCACAATGACTTGTCCGGATTTGTCCAACCTGCCTATCTTCTTTTCCACCTATCCACTCCACCCTCTCCTCCCTGACCTATCACCTTCATCTCCTCCCCCACTCACCCATTGTACTCTATGCTACTCTCTCCCCACCCCACCCTCCTCTAGCTTATCTCTCCATGCTTCCAGCTCTTTGCCTTTATTCCTGATGAAGGGCTTTTGCCCGAAACCTCGATTTCGCTGCTCGTTGGATGCTGCCTGAACTGCTGTGCTCTTCCAGCACCACTGATCCAGAATTGGCAAGGAGGAATCTACCAAAGCTATTCCAGATCCTATCCAATACTACAAGCATGACAACATTTCTGACAGCACCTTATTAGTGGACTTGTATATGAAACATTTTGTTTTGTGTTATTATTGTTAGCCAGTTGTTATTTGTGTCTTTCTATTTATGAGGTACGCATAAGTGTTCAACATTTGCTGACAAAATGATAGTCAATAGTCAGATGCCTCATGAGTAATATGTGTGTCACTTCATTTCAGTTCCCAATACAATATTACTGGTATCCCAATGGTATTGCCTTTCACACATTTGCCAAGTGTCACACGTCAAATGTAAAAGAAGCTACAACACGCAACAGCTCATGCACCATCAGGCCACTGACCATTCATCACAACTAAGAGAACATACACATCTGAAAACTTCACATTAAAGGCTTGAATGGGACAAGGACACAACCTTAAAGAACAGCATTTTTGATTTGAGCTACACTTGCTCTGGTCAGGTTTGCTGACATCAGCCCGTGTAGCTGCCTGGTTTGGTCAGGTGTATGAGCCCAGTCAGGCTTCACTTCTAACATTAAGAATTCAGCAACAAGCCAGCCTACATATTACTAAGCTTTTCATGAGTTGATCAATATGGAGAGTATTCACCTATAACACTTCTGTTCAAGAAGGGGAGTAGAGACAACCCTGGTAATTATAGACCAGTGTGTCTTACTTCAGTTATGGGTAAATTATTGGAAAAGGTTATAAGAGATAGGATTTCTAATGATCTAGAAAAGAGTAAGTTGATTAGGGATAGTCAACATGGCTTTTTGAGTTCTTTGAGAAGGTGACCAAATAGGTGGATGAGGGTAAAGCAGTTGAGGTGGTGTATTTGGATTTCAGTATGGCGTTTGATAAGGTTTCCCATGGTAAACTATGCATAAAATACGGAATGCATGGGATGGATTGAGGGTAATTTAGCAGTTTGGATCAGAAATTGGCAAGCTGAAAGGAGACAGATGATGGTGGTTGATGGGAAATGTTCATCCTGGAGTTCAGTTACTAGTGGTGTACCACAAGGATCTGTTTTGGGGCCACTGCTGTTTGTCATTTTTATAAATGATCTGGATGTGGGCATAGAAGTATGGGTTAGCACATTTGCGGATGACACGAAGATTGGTAGAGTTGTGAATAGTGTTGAAGCATGTTGTAGGTTACAAAGGGACATAGATAAGCTGCAGAGCTGGGTTGAGAGGTGGCAAATGGAGTTTAATGTGGAAAAATGTGAGGTGATTCACTTTGGAAGGAGAAGCAGGAATGCAGAGTACTGGTGTAATGGTAGGATTCTTTGTAGTGAAGGTGAATAGGGAGATCTTGGTGTCCATGTACATAGATCTCTGAATGTTGTCACCCAGGTTGATAGGGTTGTTAAGAAGACATATAATGTGTTAGCTTTTATTAGTAGAGGGACTGAGGTTTGGAGCCATGAGGTCATGTGCAGCTGTACAAAATTCTGGTGTGGCCCACTTGGAGTATTGCATACAGTTGTGGACACCGCATTATAGGAAAGGTGTGGAAGCTTTGGAAAGAGTTCAGAGGAGATTTACAAGGATGTTGCCTGGTATGGAGGGAAACTGTGTTGCATCCAAGGAGCAGGAGAATCGACGTTTCGGGCATGAGCCCTTCTTCGGGAATCCTGAAGAAGGGCTCATGCCCGAAACGTCGATTCTGTTGCACTTTTCCAGCAACACATTTTCAGCTCTGATCTCCAGCATCTGCAGTCCTCACTTTCTCCTGGTATGGAGAGAAGGTCTTATGAGAAAAGTCTGAGGGACTTGAGGCTGTTTTCATGAGAGAGAAGACATTTGAGAAGTGACATAATTGAGACAGATAAGATAATCAGAGGGTTAGATAGGAAGGACAGTGGGAACCTGTTTTCTCTGATGGTGATAGCTAGCGCAAGGAGACATAGCTTTAATTGAGGGGAAATAGATATAGGACAGATGTCAGAGGCAGTTTCTATACCCAGAGGGTAGTATGGGCATGGAAAGGTCTATCTACAACAGTAGTAGGCTTGCCAACTTTAATGGCATTTAAATGATCATTGAGTAGATATACGGAAGTGAATGGAATAGTATAGGTTAGATGGGCTTCAGATTGGTTTCACAGTTCAGTGCAACATTGAGGGCCGAAGGGCTGGTACTACATTGTAATGTTCTATGTTTTATGTAACACTACAAACTTTGTGCAAAAACATTATTGTTATGGACCAGGCCAGACCACCTCAAAACATTTCGAGAAAGTAGCCCGGATCCTAACTTTGGTAGTTGTTTTAAGCAGGTGTACATTGGATATTCTAGGAGTAATGCAGCTGGCCCAATCACTTAGTTTTAAACAAAACAAAATTTAGTTGCAAGATTACCGAATGAAACACAAACAAAAGAGAATAGAATACAGGATAACAACTTATCTGAAAACCCAGATTATCCCAATTTAATGATGCTGTTCCAAATACTTGCAACAATTCTCTTTGCGAAAGAAGAAAAATCTAACACAGGTCCTTACAGGAAGAAAGAGATTTCAGAGAGATTCAACATGGAACACTTTCTTCCATGTAAATGTTCCTTGGACTAGCAGCCTCAAAACTGACTGACTGCTTTCTCTGAACAGCCAGACTGCTAAAATGCAAACCAAGCCAAACCAAACCAGAGAAAAGCTGAGCTGGGAGGACAAGCCATTCCCCTTTTTATTGTACAGGTGTTTATTCTATCCATTCATCATCACATTATGAAGGAACTAAGTGACAGAATAACTCACCAGAGCTTAAAAGGAGATGTTTCCCTCACCACATGCATTTCTCATTTATATGTTTTATGAGCATGAGTTTTCTGTTTTGGCTAGCATGAATGTGCCAGTAAACATAATTTGTTTGGGCTGCTGTGTTAATTAGTAGTTCTGACATGCTAATGAATGCAAAACATGTCTCTGACCTTGAAGGCCAGGAAACCCAATCCATTCCAAAGGCTTTAGAAACTTAAAAGAAAAACTTCATTGGGAAACTTTTTTTTTGTCTCCTACCCAATTATATCCTCTGCCAGTCCTTGAGAAAGCTATGGGCAAGAATGGAAAATTTTACCCATTATTTCTCCAGATTCCTCCAACTCTCCTTTTTATTTTCCTCTGTAAACTAGCATCACAAACAGAAACTAAGTTGCCTTCAGTTCATGAATTTTGTCTACACAGAAGTCAATATCTTCAAAAAATGTTCACTTTTTAAAGATTAAAATCATTTGGGTATTCAGATATTTTACACATTTGAGTTTTATATTCACAAGAAATTATGTGTATGCGACCCTTTAGTAATGTTATCTTTCAGCGAGTGGAGGGGTGCGTAGGTTAAGGTACTATATTTTACATTAGGATTAAACCTCGGCACAACATTATGGGCCAAAGGGCCTGTTCCACGCTGGACTTTTCTATATGCTATTCTAAGTATAATTTGCGAGCAGCATCTTAGTCAAAAGACATTCTTTGCACTACTTTTTTAAAAAATGCAATGATACACAAAACAATGGAACAGGTTCATAAGATAAACAATTCTTTCCTCAATAATTTAATCTTCTAAAATTATTCAATTTAGATCCTCACCAAAGTATTTCTGTGTTTATGAGACTAAGCCAATCAATGCTGGAAAACAGAATACAACTGTGAAGATTGTGCAGACTAAAACTTCATTCACACTGCTCCAAATTCAGACTCAAGCAAGTACTTTCCGAGAAGATTTTCTGCATATGCCAGTTTTCAAGTTCTGGAACCAAGATTGATATTTTGTAGGGTTCATATGACTTTGCATATGGAGTTTACATCTAACATTTGGAGTTCAAGGGACACAGTGGTTTGAAAATTAATGCACCTTTTGTTAAATTACTCTTGGTGCCTTCCTGTCACCTTTAAAGTGTAAATTGTTATTTTTCTCCTGTGTCATTTCATTTATCTGCTTCTATTTATTTCTCCCCAAGGATTATTTTCATGTGATGGCACAGTTGTCTACTACCCCTTTTATTCTCTCTGTTACTGTGGTTCAATAATCCCAAATCATCTATATAAATTCTATTTTGTCCATGCTGATTTGTTTTTTACATGTTGTTGCATCTATCTTTCAAAAATCAATGCATCCTTTGTATTAATATTTGCATGTTTATAAACATGTATCATTTTCCACTGGTTTTATTCTGCATCAGAACTCTATATCATGCAGTTTTACAACCTTTTATTTCCTACATTACTTTGGTGCAAATGCTGACAATTCCCTTCATTCACTTTGAATTCCTTTTCTTTTTATCTTTGAATTGCTTCACATTGGATGTGTCTCTATTTCTTCAAAAGTCAATTGGCTTGGCTCTTTGATTACAATTTCACATTTCCTATTTACTGAGCACAAAATGTTAAAACATGAATAAAATAGAACACAAATGCAGGATTATAAGGTTATTGATAAACAAACAGAAAATTAGCATCACTTTATTTTTAAGTGCTTACTTTTTGATGTATTTCTTTGTTTATTCCTACAATTAGTCTGTCTTTATCTGCATTTAGGACTTTTTATTAATACAATTTCAGTAACTTTATGAAATCAAATGTCTGTCCTATTAGATTTTTACTATTGCTATTGTTTTCATCACATATATAATTGTATAAATATTTAATGACAAATTGCCAAATATCTTATTATTGAAAATCTTAAATTATAGATTTCTAATGTCATTTCCTAAAAACAATCACGTTATTCCATCAAAATAATTCTAATCAAAATCTCAAATCATTGAGATAAAAGATCTATTGTGCTCAATTAGGGGAATTTTGTGGAGGTGATGGGGATCTCACCCACTGGCTAGAGATCTGGCAAGCAACCTGAAAGGATGACCTACTAAGTCACAATCCTGTCAGACAGGAGAGAGACACAGGATCCAACATTATTGTGGAGACAGTGATCCAATTGAGAAGAAAGTGTACAGTAAGGACTCCGGGTAACTCTCGGTGCCCAACCCTCTCCAGTTCAGGCATTAAATGCCTTTTGAACTATGGTTCCCTTTGAGAGACCACAGACAACTTGCCAAGGTCTTTTATTCATTTCCCAATATGACAGTAAACCTGCCTGAACCTTGGTTAATACTAGCCTTTAAGGATGAACCCATTAACTGCTCACTAATTGCCCACTTAGGAATGTCAAATGCCAGATGGTTGGGAAGACACCCATGGGTTTTCTGGCCATGGACCTTATTAGGATAATGGTGGAAAAATGGTTAGGTCCCCACTCACTGCCTTCCTAACTGATTAAATGCCTTTCCCATCTTCCAAATGTGCGAAAAGAGGTTGTAAAGTTGTTTGAAATTAGCAGTTATCTGTTTATTTATAAATCACTATCTCCAAATATTCTACAAGTCTCAGTTTAGAATTCTAACTCTACTGCATTCAATACATTATCAATTCCTGATCTCATTTCATTTTCATTCTTTCTGTAAAAGCCTACAAAAGTTATGGTAAAATGTTATAGTGTGCTGCTTGAAAGCACACTTGAAAAAAAACTGTGCATTTCAAATTACTTTAAAAAAACACATGCATTGGAGAGATTTCAAAAATAAAACAGCAAGACTGATTGAAAATGTAAAATAACTTAGCAACACAAAGCTTGGAGCAGAGCTCAGCAAACTTGAAAGAAAACTACAGTGGGAATTCACCCTGGTGATAGATTAAAGATAAAATAAACCAAAATGATTGCTTCAAAGTAAATCCATAGATTAAGACTAGGAGAGATAAATTCAAATGAATGAAATGCAAATTTAGAATCAATAGAAGGAAGAAATTCTTTAATCAAAGAATGATAAATGTCTGGCATCATCTACTATGCAGGGCACTCAAGTAAAATATGAATACCATTTAAAATATGACTGAATATTATAATAGGAGATGAGGAGACCTGAGGGATTAACTCATCCTCCACTATCTCCTCCTCCTCCTTATCCTTTATGTATTTAACTTTGTTTCCCTCTTGGTTACATCTTTACAACCCTAATATCTTTCTTTCATTGATATTAATAACCCAAATATGAGGATATCATTTCCATGAAATATTTTTATACTTCATAGAGATGACAAGATAATTGAAAACTGACAGATCTTGGAGAAAAATGGTTCACGGTAATAACACTGGAACCAATCGTCAGTTTGCACAGTCATGATTGAGCTTAAGAGTAGTATTTACAACCAAGCCTTATCATTTTAGTTAGTTATCTGAAGGATGGTACAAAGTAGATGATACGGAACTTTGGGGATCAGAAGATACCTTGACATGTCTGTGGCCCCACAAAGAGTCTTGTTTGTCAGCAGTGAATATCAGAAATTCAGGCAGGCACCACTGACAGATCTTGATCATTAAGAATGAAAGAAATAAAGGCAATACACATCCCAGTCTTCTAAAACACTCCAGGCAAGTGAAGTTCCCACAAGAAGCATGGATATGAAATTAACCCAATGTTGTCATACCATTGATAATCATTTGCCTGTTCAGTTATCTTTTCATCCACTTGTCTAGTGTAATCCTGTCGAGGTGTCTACCATCATGGTCTACCCTTCAAGAGAATCAACACCTTTGTTACAAACTTTGTAATAACATTTAACACTTACTTTGATACACAGACACAAACAAACACAAACTTTCAGAATCCTATGCTTACGAGAGCTTTGTTTAAATTCTGTTTTTGTCTGATAATGTATCAAATAATAGTTTAAGCAGTTGTCTCATTTTCTTTCAATAGGTTGGATTTTTGGCAGTCTTTCATTCAAACCTCTATCGGAGCTTCTGAAGTTTCATTACCAAAAAGATTTAGGTTAGTTTTTGCAAACAGCAGTGAGGGGAGTCTGAACTTAAATTACATAATGTGACTTATTCTATTCAATAATATCACATTGATTTCTTTTAAAAGAAACATCATTGTTCATTCTAATCATTCAAACATTGGGTATGGGATGGCATGATGGCTCAGTGGTTAGTTCTGCTGCATCACAGCACCAGGGACCTGGGTTCAATTCCAGCCTTTGGGCGACTGTGTGGAGTTTGCACATTCTTCCTGCGTCTGCATGGGTTTCCTCTGGATGCTCGGCTTCTTTTCACAATCCAAAGATGTGCAGGTTAAGTAAATTGACTATGCTACATTGCCCATAGTTTTTGGGTTGTGTAAGTTAGGAGTAAATATAGAGGAATAGGTTTGAGTACGATACTCTTCAGAGGGTCAGTGTGGTTGTAGGCTGAAGGGCCTGTTTCCACACTGTAGGGATTCTTCTGCGATATGCAACTACAGTGTCTTTAATAATAAAATAATAAAATAAAAAGTTACCAGAATTATTTGTAGGAGCATTGCACAACAAAGTATAAAAGAGTTACAGAAGAAGATTTGAGGCCAGATGACCAACAGCTTGGTCAATGAGTTAGGCTTTGAGTAGAGTTTCTAACTGTGAGGGGATATATTCTTGAAAGTTCAATCATATGATCTCCAGCCATCCTCCTCACAGTGCCCAATCTTCATTCACCAGTTGAAAGATGAAGAACATTATGTATATCTGATCAGATGTTTATCATTTAGTCAAAAAGCATTTGGAGTCATTTAGTACAGAAACAGACATTTCGGACCAACTTGTTCAGGCTGAGCAGATATCCTAAACTGATCTAGTCCCATTTGCCAGCATTTGGCTCAGATCCCACTAAACTGTTCATATCATATCCCCACCCAGATGCCTTTGAACTGCTGTACCAGCCTTCACCACTTCCTCTGGCAACTCGTTCATACACTGCATGACTACAGTACCCCCTCAGGTCCATTTTAAATCTTTTCCCCTTCACCTTAAACCTAGTTTTCCCTACACTGGGAAAAAGACCTTGGCTATTCACCCTATCCCATGCCTCTCATTTTTGCTTTTGTCATTTATACTTCGAACAGTGAAGAGTTTGCCCCCTAATACTCATTTATTTCAGGTTTGCAATGGCTCTGGATGCCACAGTGTCAAACGTAGTTTGATGGCAATGCCTATCTCTCTCTCACCTCATCTCTAGAATTCAGCTCTATTGTCCAAGTTTGAACCAAAGCTCTAATAAGGTCAGAAACTGGGCTTAACTGAGCAGGTTATGGCTGAGTAGGTGCTGCTTGCTACACTGTTGTTGACACCTTCCATCACTTTTATAATGATTGAGAGTAGGCCGATTGAACATTTATTGGCAGGGCTGGACTTGTCCTGCTTTTACAGTATGGGTTATAACTGGGCATTTTTTCACATTGATGAAAGTGAGGACTGCAGATGCTGATGATTAGAGTCAAGAGTGAGATGCTGGAAAAGCATCACAGGTCAGGCAGCATCTGACGAGCAAGAGAATCGACGTTTCAGGCAAAAGCCCCTCAGCAGGAATGAGGCTGTGAGTCGAGGCAGTGGAAAGATAAATGGAAGCTGGTGAAGCTGGATGGGGGGAGGGGAGGTAGCTGAGAGTGCAATAGGTGGATGGAAGGAGGACTAATGGTGATAGGTCAGAGAGGAGGATGGAGCGGATAGGTGGGAAAGAAGGTGGACAGGTAGGACAGGTTATGAGGGCGGAGCTGAGTTGGAAGGTTAGAACTGGTATAAAAGGGGGGAAAGGGAAATGAGGAAACTGGTGAAATCCACATTGATCCGTGTGGTTGGAGGGTCCCGAGGTGCAAAATGAGGTGTTCTTCCTCCAGGTGTCGGGGGTTAAGGAGTGGTGATGGAGGAGGGCAGGGCCTGCATGGCCTTGGCGGTGTGGGAGGGGGTGTTAAAGTGTTCGGCCATGGGGCAATGAGGTTGATTGTTGCTGGTGTCCCAGATATGGCCTCTGAAGCACTCTGCGAGTAGGAGTCCTGTCTCCCCAATGTGGAGGAGACTGCATCAGGAGTAAAGGATACAATAAATGACATGTATGGAAGTTCAGATAATACTCTGAATAATGTTAAAGGCTTCTTTGCGGCTTTAGACGGAAGTGGGAGTGGGAGTGGGAGGTGTGGGCACAGGTTTTGCAATTCCTATGGTGGCATGGGAAGTTGCCAGGAGGGGAAGATGGGTTGGTAGGAAATGTGGACCTGACGAGGTAGTTCCGGAGGGAATGGTCTTTATGGAAAATGGATAGGGGTGGGGAGAGAGATATATCTCTGGTGGTGGAGTATGTTTGTAGGGGACAGCAATGGCGGAGGATGATGCGATGTATATGGAGGTTGGTGGGGTGGAAGATCAGGGCTGTTCTGTCCTTGTTGCGGTTGGAGGGATGGGGTTCAAGGGCCGAGGTGCGAGAAGTGGATGAGATGCACTGGAGGGCATCACCAACCACTTGAAACGGGGAATCGTGGCCTTGAATGAAAGAGGCCATCTGGTATGTTCTGTGGTGGAACTGGTCCTCCTGGGAGCAGTGTTTCACGTTGCTGAGTAGATGCCAATTTTGTAACTGTACTGGAACAGCTTGGATAGGGGAGCAGCAAGTTTTGGAGCACAAGTCTTCCTATAACATGAATAACCAATAAAACCACAGCATACCAAGGAGATGAACAAAATGACGATTATTCTGACACTTAATCATTTTTCTTCACGACTATTCCCAGCAGTGTATCAGAGATTAGTCTTCAATTCTAGCGAATTATAATTAGTGTATTAATGGAAAAAGTGTAGTATAGAGGCAGAGAGATGTAAGGAAGATATTCCAGAGCTTGGAATCTCAGTACTTGCAGACACAGCCACCAATGGATGAGTTGCTAAAACAGGAAGGCACAAGAAGTCAGAATTGGATGTGTGCAGATAGCTCTTTGAATTGGAGGGCTGAAGACCATTACTAAGATTGGCATCTTATAAAAGGAATTTGTATTTATTTGTTTAACATCATTATTGAACAGCTGTACCATGTAATTGGCAGCAGTTGATACAAATTCTGAAATCTATCAATATGTATAAACATTGTTGACTGATTTTCATTTTAAGGGACCTAATCTGACAAGAATATTACATTTTTCAGAATTTCATTGCTTTTATGATGCTGCTGCTCTTTGATCAAGGTTATGCTGTCCTTGGCTTTTTTTAAAAAGAGAAATTCTAAAAGCAGCGATTCCAAAAGGTCTAGGTTTGAATGGTCTTAAGGCCAATTTGATCATAGCTAACAGATACTGCCTGAGATAAATGGCTTTCCTGTTAAAAAAAACTCTTGTCCAATGAAAGGGGACTGGCCAGTTATCGCAGCTCAGCTTAACTATGATTTGGCTTGGGTTTTAGCAGTCTGGTTGTTCACTGAAAACAGTCAGGCAGTTTTGAGGCCATTGTTCCAAGAAACAGCTTTTGTCTGTGTTTCATTTGGTAATCTTGCAAATAAGTTTTGTTTTGTTTAAAACTAAGTGATTTGACCAGCTGCATTACTCCTGGAATATCCACTATCCACCTGCTTAAAACAACTAACAAAGTTAGGATTCAGACTACAGTCTTGAAAAGATTTGAGGGACTTTTGCCTGGTCCTTAACACTTTCTATTTTGGGTGCAGATCAGCACTGGGATGCTGGTATCTCAGTTGGCTGGTATGCAATGCAGATGGATGCCAACAGTGTGGGTTTCATTTCTGCACTGGCCGAGGTTACCATGAGGGACTTTCCTTCTTAACCTCTCCCCTTGTGAGAGGTGTGGTGACACTTAGGTTAAACCATCACTAGTTGTCTCTCTAATGAGAGAGCAACCCTATGGTCCAGTATGGCTGTGGTGACTTTACCATTACAATATCTGTATTGTCAGAATGGCTTTATCAATGAATTCTGTTATTCATAAGCATTTACGTTCTTTCTCATAGTCAGGCAAAACACAAGTGATACAAAATAATATAATCCCTGAAAATGAGGACAAATTTAATCGAACCAATTATTCATTATCTGCAAATCTTCAGAAGGTCGAGTGCCATGAGGAGCTGACATGAAAGAATATTGTTAACTGGAGTAGATTGGCTATGATCATATTAAATTGCCTCAGAGTCCAAATAGGTTATTCCGGTCCTATTTCCTAAATTCTTATAGATTAGTAAAAAGATGTAGAACATCAATGGTTTCAGAAAATAACACTTACTCACTAACAATTTGCTCAATCACTGTCAATTTAAATTATGTCAGAATCAAAGCCTTAATTAAAGCCATAGATGCAAAGGTAAAATACAGGAAGTAGTCAAAAATTATTGCCCAAGACCTTATCAGATTTAAGTATGAATGGAACAATGGAAATCTAGCAAAAGAAAGATCAATGGGCAGCAAAGGGAAAAATTCAGTTCTCCTTGTTTCTCCCACCAATGGAAACATCTTCCCAACATCTACTCTGTCCAGGCCATTCAGTATTCTGCAAGTTTCAATTAGAACCACTGTTCATCCTTTTAAACTCCATTCAGTATAAACTCAGAGTGCTCAAACGTTCCTCATATGTTAAGCTTTTCATTCCTGCGACCATTCTCGCAAACCTCCTCTGGGCATGCTGCAGGGGCCAGTACATCCTTTCTGAGATATGGGACCCAAAATTGCGCACAATACCCTTAAGATGGTCTGACCAGAGCCTTATACAGCCTCAGAAGAACACCCCTGCTTTTATATTCCTCTCAAAATAAATGCCATCATTGCATTTGTCTTCCTAATTAGGAGAGAGTCCTGGACAATTTGTACGCAAGTTGGAACACAAAGCAGGACAACATAAAATCACCTTTTGTAAGTATGAGGACATGTTCACACGTCAGATCTTTAAATTAATGTTAATACACCCCAACATGGGATCTCATATTAGGAACAGTCTGTGCTTAGCCTTTGTACTCTATACAACTGATCATCTTTATGGACAAATTCCAGTAAAGTTATTGTGGAGTGAAATACGTTCTGGAGAGATACATTTCAGTTTGAAGCTGAGCCTATAATTGACAGCATTCATTTTCAACATGGATAATCAAGAGTTCACTGTTGACTGAAGAAATTATACAGTAAACAAAAAACCTCCTGCAGAGAATTTTATATTCGGAAAAATTTTCCCTAATATCGTAGTTCACTGAGGTGGGTCCCTGCAGTAGATGACACTAAGTCATGCTGTAACTAGGGTCAAATGGCGAGGCAAGTGAAACCACTGCTTGCAATTTCTAAATGAGCAATTAAAAAAAAACAATTGAAAACATTTAAAAGATAATTGCTGGAGAATTTTATAAACGTCTCAGAATTTTGAAAGCAGTGTATAAGCAACTCATTGGATCAGAGTCTTAATTGGCAGCTTTTAAAGGGCAGATTGTGGAACAGCTGGTGATCACAGAGACATTTTTATTTCATTACAGGGGAAACAAGGAACCATTCATTTGGTCCTGAAGCCCCTTGAGCAGTTAGTCCTATTGGCAGTGATATGTATTAGAGAGAGGCCGAAGAGAGAGACTTTGACAAAGCAGTGTTTTGGCTGTCACTGGAAGAGTGCCTTCCTTAAAACTACTTACTGCCACTTGCAGGGGCAACCTCAAAATTAGCAAGTGACAAAAGGTCATTATTTCCAAAGAGAGAAATATCTATCTACCCCTGCCCTGAATATGTTAATAATGCAACACCCTCAATCCTCTGGGGAAAACACATTCAATGATTCACAACCTTCACTGAAGAAAGTCCTCCTCAGTTTATTACTAAATACTCTCCTCTGGTTTGAAACTGTGCACCCATGTTTTAGAGTTTCTAGTCAAGGAAAACAGTCCTTCAGTATCTACCCTGGAACCTGGCAGAGTTTTCATGGTTTTTCAAAAGGGATTTAACACATTTATTAGCATTCTTTGTGGATTGAACAATCAATGTGGATAAAGGGAAATCTGTACATATTTTGCATTTAGATTCCCAAAAGGCATTTGATAAGGTCTTCTATTAAAGCTAAATTAAAATAAGAGAATACAGAACAATTGGTATAGGGGGTAACACATGAATATGGATAAAGAATTGGTTCACTAACAGAAAGTAAACAATACCTGTCCTGTCAGGGTGGCAAGTTGTAATCAGTGGAGTGCCATAGTATTAGTGCTGAGGATTTCAACTGTTTTCAAAGTATAACAATGACTAAGATGATGGGACTGCCTGCCTGGTAGCTAAATTTGCTGATGACATGAAGAGAGATCGCGCAAGTGATTTATCAAGTGAACGTAAAGAGTCTACAAAGTGATGTGTTATTTGTATGTATTAAGTGAACAGGCAAAAGTTCGGCAAATGGTGAAAGATGTGGGAAAATGTGAAGTTACTTACTTTGACTGTAAAAAGTAACATCTTATTTCAATAGAGAGACGTTGCAGAACTTCATGGTAGAGAGAGAATTCGGTGTTCTGAGTGCATGTATCAGAAAATACAGTTAGTGTGCAGGTACTGCAAGTGATTAGAAAGGCAAATGGAATGTTAATGCTTGCTGCAATGGGAATGAAACATAAAAGTAGGGAAGATTAACAGCAGTGTGCAATGGGCATTGGTGAGTGCGCATCTTGTGTACTTTGAAATATTTTGAACTTACTTGAAAACTGATAAAACTGTTAGAAAAACTTCAGTGATGCTTCACTCATTTCATTCCAGGAATGAAGAGTTTATCTTATGAAGAATGGATTGGGTCACAACCATTGGAATTTCAAGAATGAGAGGTGATCTTACTGAAACCTTTGAGATCTTAAGGAAAATTAACAGGGTGATAATCATGAGGATGTTTGGTCTTTTGCAGGTACTGTTTAAGCATTAAGGAGATGTAAGAAGCTGTTTTTTTACCTCCCAAAGGCCATTATGCTATGAAATTTTCTTCCCCAGAAAGCAGTGAGGACTGGATCATTAAAGTTATCCAAGGCAGCATTATTTAGAGTTTGATTAGAATTCAAAGATTACAGAGGACAAACAGGACAATGGATTTGTGATCATAACCAGATCAATCTTGATTGTATTGTAGAATAAATGAAGTGGGCTCAAAGAACTGAAGAGATACCTACTGTTCTGTTCGATGCACCATATCACAGCCCCTTTGGAATCTTGTGTAGTTCAACATACTAGCTTCTCTTTCTCCTAAATGCCTATGAATCCATTTTACTCAGCCATCCCATTATAAAGAGTAAATCTTGCTTTTAATACAGCAGCCACATCACTACTAATGCGTGGGGTGTGGGGTTGATGGTGTGGGGCTGGTTGTGAAAAGAAGGTGTTGAATTCCTCTTTTATTGGAAAAAGGAAATATCAGTTTATCATTAACATATTATGAAATAAATCATGATGCCACTTGCCAATAGTGATTAAAGGTATGTGGAGGATATAGGATTGGAAATTTTTAATAACAAGATCATGGAATAATTAGCAAAAACATCAACTGTATGGTTTAAGAAAAGCTGAATCTTGCAAATCTAATTTATTAATTTTCTTTGAAGGGTGTGATAAAGAAGTATGATGGGCTGAAGCAACAAATATTTTACACTTAGGTTTCATTAAAGCCTTTGTTGCAACAGCTCTGGAATTGTTAAGATGGAAAATAGAGAAATAACAATTAGAGAGAAAGTACTTTATAAAAGGATATATCTATATTTGCTTGGCCAATGGGACTCAAAAGGATGGTGGTACCCGGGTTTTCATCAGCTTGGGAGAACATTAGGGGTCACTTAGGTCAGTTTTTTTGAGATCTCTCATTTTTATTGACAGGAACTTGCTGAAAGGATTCTGTGTAACAGTGGCTACCTTTTTAGATGAACCAATGTAACAGGGCCTCCAGGTGCAGTTGATAACAGTGTTGGAAGGCTCAGAACAGTACAAGTTAATATATCTGGACTCTCCCTAGATGATGGAGCGATTTTGTTACTGAAAGAAATGTTCATGAGAAATACAGGCAAACAAAGGTTTCCTCAACTAAGATATGAACTACAAGCATACTCTGATGTAAGTGACTCAATTTTCTAAGTTTAGCTGAATGTCTTTTAATGTTTTTTAAAGATATGATGATAGTGGAATAAAAAAACGTTTTATTATCATCAGGCTATCTGTGTGCTTAAGTCCCCTGTTCCACAAAGATAATGGAAATAGTAGATTACAAATTGTACAAGATAAGCCAGAGAAGGCTTTAAACCATATTTTTTATTCATTCATGCAACGTGAACATTACTGATGAGGTCAGCTTTTATCACCCATCTCTAATTGCCCAGAAGGCACTATAGAGTCAACTGGGGGTAATATGATTGGGTAAGGACAACAGATTTCTCTCCTTCAAGAATATAAGAGAACTGAGCAGAAAACTGACAAGTGTAATTCACTGTAGAAAAATGCAAACATGTCACAGAGGCTAAAAAGTCAAGAAGGAACAATACTTAACTTGAAAGGAAGTAATACACATGGAAAATGACAGACATCTGGCAATCTTGATTCGTTATAAATTGAAGGTATTTTAATGATACAATAGTTTCTGCCTAAGGTTTCACGATGCAGAAAACTTATTATTAAACAGTGCTATTTGAATAAAACAGAATAATTGTAGATCATACTGTCCTAAATTGTAAAATAAATTAAATTTGGCGGAATGAGAAGCAGTAATGATTTGCCCGTGTAAAGGTCAATCTGCTTCAAAATTAACCCAATGTAAAGCTCAAGATGTTGGAGGATTAGATAAAACTAAATTATGACACGAGTCTAGTGGAAACCTCCAGAGCTTCAGCCCGTGCATCTTTAGCACATCCTCCACTGTCCATATTCAGAGAAACTGTCAATGCTCAATAGTTACTTCATCTCTGAAAATACATTTACAGTTGACTTATGATAAGGCTTAATGCCTTAGAGAGAGAGAATGTTTACTTTTGTTGAGTCATCAGCTGGTTTAAATTTCTTGTAGTAGGCAAAAACACAGTAAATCTATCCCAATAAGTTAGAAAAATATTTTCTTATTCTTTGATAGGTAGTTCTTTTGATTATAAATGGAACACTTTCTGTAGTTCCTTTAAATAATTCAGTATTGTGTATTACTTTGTACAAAGGGTCAGAGTTCTGAAAGTACTAACATTGAACATTGTGTTCAACCCAAACTTATGATGTTCTTTGAATGAAAATTGAGGAGTCCAGCTTTGGATTCCAATAGAGTTAGCCATGGTATTTTTGGCGGTTGTTAGTTGTAATAATTATGACTGTGTTAACCAACATAATTTGTGCCTATTTAAAATCATCAAGTAAACTACACAATGATGTTAAGCTAATTGCCTGTTCTTGGTAAGCCTCACTCATGGTTTATCCTTCACCATTATGGACCAAACAGATGATCAGACTTAATATTAAAAGGAAGATTATGGACAGTACTTCATCCCAACCACAAGTTGCTTGCGATTGATTTTGCCTCACACAATACTGCGATCATGGTGGAATTATTGCAATAAAGCTCAAATTAATAATGTGGTAAAATGATTCAGGAAGAAAAAAACTCAGAAGAAAAGTAAGTTTTCTCTTTCTCAGTCAGTACATGTAAAACCTTAAACAGTGAAGCATTCTGCCAAATTCAAAGAACAATAGTAACAAAAAATAAGTAGCAAGAAAATGGTAGCAATAGTAGCAAATTCCAGGATAAAAACCTTAACTCAGAACTGGTGAGAGATACAGAACAGACAACATGGGCTAATAAAAGATTTTTAAAAACTAGTCACTCAATTGACTTTGGAGAAAGAAGATCCATAAGGCCTGTCCTGATTCAAGGGTTGGCTCGAGAAACGACCATTTCATAGCTTTAGGAATAAAATTAAATATCTGTACAGACAAGGGGGAGAAAACTTTATAACAATACCACAAAAGGCTGGGCTGGGAAGGACAGAAGGTAAAAAGTAACAGTTCCCATTTACAATCAGTGTCAATGCCAGTGTGAGCGTATCCCATGAGGCATGGCTATAATAATGAAGTTAAGGGCCATTAAATTAATTTATGCAGAGGCTGTAGCATTGGGAATGTCATGGAGCAGATTGACGGTGACAAAAGGGCAATTTGAAAGAGTTACAAGACAACATATAACAGAAGAATATAATTAGTGGACTTTTAAGACTTGTGCTGAATTTTCCAAAAAGTATCAATTATGTATCAATTTCAGAAAGTTTCATAGAGGGTTTCTCACCGTGAGCTCTAGTGAGTTATCTCATACAGCTGTCCTCACTACATAGACACCAGACCTTTATATGTTATCGTGCATTCACCAGTAGCAGACGTTTTCACCATTGCCATAATATTCCTGGATTTCCATTGCCTGCTCTGTACCAGATCAAAACACTGTCAGTCGAGAATAACCTTTCGTTGTTCAGATATTTGGAGGGAAGCAAAAAAGAGGCATTTCTGAAGGTAAATGAAAGTGAAATACTGTGAATGCAGAGATCCAACATAAAAACAGAATGTGCTGGAGAAACTCTGCAAATCTGGCAGCATCAGGGGGGAAAGAAACAGAGTCAACATTTCATGTTTAACATGACTCACCTTCAGAGGATTAGCTCTGTTTCCCTCTCCACTGGTGCTGGCACTGAGGCTCTTCAGTACTTTCTCATTCCCTTATTCAATGGTTCTGAAAGTTAATTCAGGGAATGATATACGCAACACCGAAACAGAACAGGTGACAGGGTAGATAATTACTTACAGTCCAATGTTAATGCTACCTAAATCAGTCATGTTAAATTGTATTTGATGCTTTTATGAGGAACTAAGTAGTTTTCACTGAACAAGTGGAAAGTGAAAAATAAGGCTTTGACCTCTACTACATACAAACCCTGAAACTATTAACTATTTCTTATAAAAGTTGAAGGAAATAACAATCAACAACCTTTAAGCCACCAGACTGATAAACTGACTGGCCCACTTGCATGATGATATGGGCACAGATCTTCAGTTTTGAGCACCTCCACATCTGACACAGATCGGTCAAACATACGCCAACTTAACACTGGAGGAGGGGTATGCGAGCCGTATTCCAGGAGCCAGCCCAGCTGAAACTATTCAAATCAGGAATCCATACAGCCAATGGTAAAGAGGATCAGCGCTAAAATCACACACTCTTTTTTTAAAAGGTTCTGAACAGGTGCTGAGAGACAGTAAGTGGGAGAGACGTGTGGTGTCAGAGGGGTGAGGAAGTATAAGGTGCTTGTGGATTAGGACAATCAGCTGGCGGGGTGAATGAGTGCTTAGGGTAGGATAGAGGATCAGGTTGGGTCCAAGGGATGACCAGTAGGGTGAAGGAGCTGGGTCGTGTCAGGCGTGGAGGAGGGTTAAGGTGGAGGACGGGTGCTAGAAGTCATGAGGGTTCCAGGACAGTGAAAACAGGTTGTGTTGAGAGCAGGATAAAGTGTCAGTGGGAGTGCTTCAATGATTGGGATGAGGGTGGAGGACGATCACTGTAAATGTTATTCTTGGCTAGGAGGTAAAGCACGTTTTTCTCCTTCTAACTTTGTCTGGCTAACCATTTAGGTAAGTCAATCAGGACCCTCCACAGTCTTCCAATATACCTAGTGCTGGGGAGCCTTTTCTGGTATCAGGTAATTGCCCAATAGAAGTTTCAATCAGAAGATCTAGATCATCAAACTTAGTAGGATGAACTTATTTGGCCCTACAACTGATGTCTCAAAAGCATGGCTGAAATTGAGAGCAGTTTCAAATTATGTTAATGTGAAGGATCCTGGCCCAGACCACCAAATTTATGTTATAATCTGACTAGAGACCAGTAACATTTCTTTGCAGAATTATAGAGTTATACAGATGTACTTTAAAGTCAACAAAGTGTGAGATACAGTAAACTTATATGGTGAACAGACCAGAAGAGTCCACAGGTTTAAACAAACACTCGTAATCTTTACTTTACTGTTGGAGCAGCAATACAATGTAATATAAATATAGAGCATACTTCTAACACACAGCATTAACATTTGGTAAATATGGATAATAGACTGTGATTGAAAACCCCATAATGCAAAAATAACATATTTAATCAAGGCACATTATATTTCACTTTTGCTGAAGCTCCTTCTCAATAGTTGCTCCTTCCCCATTGGCTGTTCTTATACTGACTGATCACACTTTTTTCCTGTTTCCCATACATACCCTCAAGGGTGGCACTGTAGCTCATTGTCATCTCACAGCGCCAGGGACCCCGGTTCAATCCCAGCTTTGGGTGACTGTCTGTGTGGAGTTTGTATGTTCTCCCTGTGTCTGTACGGATTTCCTCCAGGTGCTCCGGTTTCCTCCCATAGTCCAAAGATGTACAGATCAGGTGAATTGGCCATGCTAAAATTGCCCATAGTTTTCAGGGATGTGTAGTAGTATGGGCTGAATGGAGAGCAGTAGGGAAATGGGTCTGGGTGCGTTACTCTTCTGTGCACTTGTGGGTTGAAGGGCCTGTTTTCACACTGTAATTCTATTTCATTGTGCCAAGACTCCATAAAATACATTTCAGTATATCTCGCAGGCACCATCCCAGCTTCTCACTGACAGCTAGCCTCACCAAACTAAAGCTGTCCCTTGATTTCTTCAATCTTGCTCAATTGAATTCCGTGAATAATGATTGTCGGATTTTCAACCCTCTCTCAGCTGTACTGAACTATTAGTGGCATATGGCTTCTTTGAACTAAGCATGTTACAATCTCACATAAAGCTGGCTTCTACAGCTGTAAAATGCTTACAAAAAGGATTCATCACAACTTGAATAAATGGTTATCCATTTGAAATTCAGCGTAACTTGATAGAAAGACTTGCTGTTAAGAAATGTTCAACTGCCCGTTAAGAAAAGGATTAGTCAGATTAGTGTCAAACGCATGAATAATAATGACAACTGAGAAGAGATCTGAGGCCATTCAAAAACTTCTTTTTATTCCTTGTTAATTCAGGGCCTGTAGGCTGCATTCAAAGAAAACAGCAGGAGTTTAAACTCAGAAACAACCATCCTTCATAAATATCCAAATACTTCACTTTGAAATAACCAGGTTGCCTCTAGCTTTCTAAAAATGATTTAGCTCAAACTAAGTTATTAGATGAATTTGCTAAACATATAGAAAACCGTCAAACTTGTACGAGACAGCTGCTAACATAACTTATACTTTGATCACCCCAACAGGACTCTGTGGAATGCGTTGCCCTTCAGCAAGCAACAGCTTATGTCCTGACATGCAGCTTTTCTGTTAGTAACTGTCACTGTGAGTCAATAATAGACATTCATGGATAATCAAAGAAAAATCTTGGTATTACACTACTGTTATAGAGTTGGATTTTCATGTCCTCAGCATGGTGAAAGTAATACTGAGTGGGTAAATTTAATTGGATGAGAGACACAAAATCAGATTCTGGCTGTCAAGGTAAAATTCAACAATTAAGTTCTCTGATTCCTTCATTCGTAGAGCAAGTGCCTGTAGGTGGTGAGAAGCCTACCTGAATATATTTACATC
The DNA here is from genome assembly GCF_020745735.1 of Hemiscyllium ocellatum. Taxonomy (NCBI): domain Eukaryota; kingdom Metazoa; phylum Chordata; class Chondrichthyes; order Orectolobiformes; family Hemiscylliidae; genus Hemiscyllium; species Hemiscyllium ocellatum. The sequence goes on along the minus strand of NC_083411.1, from coordinate 84,564,840 downwards.
TCTGTAAAAGCATAACTCGCTGGAATTAACATCTTCTTCTCAATTAAGTTTGCCACAATTGAGAAACTCAATGCAACAGAAACTTAACAACTAATGAAGGAGAATTGTTCATAAAACCTTGCCATTAAAAATCTTTGCTTTCTCTTTAAAGTCTTTTTGGTACTTCTCTTATTATTTTCCTTTTCTGGAATTTTCTATCATTTCTGATCATTAAAGTGGAGTGTGTCCTAAATGTTTTAGACTTACCCTCCTATTTGTGCTGAAAGGATGATTTACAGGTAAACATTGTTGAAATGTTTTAAAATGAAGAAGTATTGTCTGTATATTTTCTCTGAAGGAGTAAGAATTTTTTTCTCCTCCTCTTAATGGTTTTCATGCTCATTTTTAAAGAATATTGATGAGTTTTCCTTCAGGTAAAGGTATTTAGCTTTACAGTCCTTCTTGATATGTTCTTCTCCATGGGTGATGGGCCTGGTGGCCAGGCATGAGTCCCTTCACAATGACGCTGTTGCTGAAACACAAGTCACCACTCTTCAGCTCCATCTGGCCTGCACTGATGCCCTCGTCACCATGAATCCTCCCTGGGACCTCACCAATGCAAATGCCACTGATGTCATTGGATACCACACTGACCCAAACTCAACTCTGTCACTGCCACATTACTTCGGGCCCACCTCAGCAATGCAGCTGGGTCTCGTACTGGGCCCAAGCTGCCCTCTGCAGCTGCTTCCATGAGTCTGTGCTGGTTGGAGATGCTGCTGGAAGACTTTCTCCCACACCAACACCATGACTTACTTTGGGCCCACCCACTGACTGCCATGGGGCTACACTGGGCCTACCCACAGAAAGCCCCAAGAACACACTGGGTCCACTCACTGACCATTATGAGTCCACGCTGGGCTCACTAGCTGACCATCAGGAGTCTATGCTGGGCCCTCTCAATAACTGCCATGACTCTCTGCTGGGTTTACTCACTGACCACCATGAGTCTGCACTCGGCCCACTCTGACCATCATGAATCTGCACTGGGCCCTCTCGCTGACCATCATGAGTCTGCACTGGGACCTTTCACTGATTATCATGTGTCTTCACTGGGCCCTCTCGCTGACCGTCATGAGTCTGTACTGGGCCGTCTCGCTGACCGTCATGAGTCTGTACTGTGCCCTCTCGCTGACCATCATGAGTCTGCACTGGGCCGTCTTGCTAACTGCAACAAATCCATGCTGGGACTACTTTGCTGCTGCCAATGCTATTGCTGCAACAGAGCTCTTCAACAAGAGCTAAATAAAATAGAAGACAAAAGAAAGAATAAAACAGCAAAAAGAGCAGTGAGATTATGTTGGAGCTATACAAATGGAATACTGTTTGTAGTTCTGATTGTTACACTAGAAAGAATGTGATTGCATTAGAGAGGGTGCAGAATAGATTCATCAGAATGTTTCCTGGGCTGGAGTGATTCAGTTATGAAGCGACTTAAGAGGGTCCTGGCTTGCTTTTCTAACAGCATATTAGGCTAAGAAGGAATGAGACGTAAAAGTTCTCAGGGGCATAGGCAGGGTAGATAGGGAGAAATGTTCCCCCTTTGCTGAAGGATCAGTCACAATAGGAGGGAGAACACAGTTTTAAGATAAGTGGCTAGAACTTTAGTAGGAATTTGAGCAAATTCGTTTCATCCAGAGAATTTGTGTGCGTCTGAATCTCTAACTAGAAGAATGATAGAGGTGAGAACACTCAAGAAATTAAGAACTATTCAGATAAACATATGAATTAACATAGCACACAAGGCCCAGGGCCAAGTGGTTGATCATGGGATTAGAAAAAAATGGATGTTTGATAACCAATGTGGACATGAAGGGTTGAAGGATGTCTTTCCAGGCTCTAAATGTATGTGACTCTTTCTGGCTCTCTCTCTCTCTACATGCTGGGTATATTCAGATAAAAAAGCCTCAAGCTTTTACTGTTTCCTATTATTACTGCCCCTGATTATAATTTTTGTTGCAATATGCTGTGTGTATTTCTACTTGTTCCTGTCACACCTTCATTATTATTCAGCTCTTCACTCGCCTGTCATGTTCCTTTTTGATTTTTTAAACATCCTATCAACTGACATCCCTTTCTCCACAACTATTTGGTTGATGTGCATTCAGTGTGTTTGCTACGTAGGCTACTGGTATATGCTATAGGTATGACACTGAGATAGGACGGTATCATACCGCAAACTATCCACCATTTTTCTTATCGGAAAGAGTGAACCCAGTGCCTAACTACCACAAATTTGGCTGTCAAGTGGTCTGCATCTGGGGACATTGCAGGGCATCAACACACCCAAAGTGCCACATTGGACCTTGGATAAACACCTTCATGATCATAGTCTCTTCCCTTGACTGATGAATGCTGACAATCATGACAAGCTGCCTGGCTTTCTGTCTTTACTAGCAAAGCACTGAATGATAGGGAAAAGTTCAAAAAGGCAAGATGATGCACAGATGCTGTGAACATCTAGGCAGTCACCAAGTGCATAGGTGCTAAGAAAGTGAGGAAGCAAGCCTGAGATGCTCACTGTCCAGTCCATGGTGTCTGTCCCTTCATGCAAAGTATCCTGGCAACAACATTGCAATGAAAGGTGCTGGTGTGATCCAAAGAGCAACACTGATGTGCTGAAGCCCACTGTCAATGGATTGGAACTGTGCCATATTGATGCATGTCAGTAGTAAATGTTAGATGCCAATATCTGTGGATGTGGGTTGTGTGATATTGCCTGGACTGTAGTTCTGAGATGTTAGTGTCAGGTGTCCAAGATAGAAGTCCAGAAGAGAAAGTGATGAGCTGGAATCACAACATGTCCACTCAGAATTTTATGTCACAAATTCTCAGCATATAATTTGTATTGGTAGGTGGAAGAATGGGTGTCTGAATACTAATGGGGTGAGATTAGACAGTACTGAAGCTGATTATAAGTGATAGTCCCTATTAGTAGGCTTCTCACTGCTCACCAGTGAGAGTCTCGTCTCAATGTTTGGAATGCATTTGAAAAATACGAATGGCCTCGACATCAAGGGATGTATTGCACAGCATTCTCATCTGATTTCCCCAAATTTATGCCGTAATCCATATCATTCAAGGTCTATGGTGATTCGGTCTCAGGCAAAAGACTTTTAGCAAAACTGCAAAGAATCTCAAACTCAACTGCTTAAACTTCAATGTTCCATTTGCGCTTCACAAACAGCCCAGAGACTGATTGTATAACTTTTATATTTTTCAAGATTCCCTTCTTATTTCTAATATATGTGTGTTGCATTATTATTTATTCTCATGTTTAGTAACAAATAAACTCACTTTTAATTTACCTCTAGCAATGCTGTTTAAATTGACTCATTTTAAAACTTAAAGTTCTTTGGCCTTGGAGAAATGCATCTTAAAACTTGTTGTGTCCAACCAAGGGCCAAGAGTGAATAAAGATTGGGAATTACTTCATCCCGCCTCACCTGGGATTTGAACAGTTTGAGGTATTCTGTCTTGAAGCATAACAAATTGAGGTTTCTAACCAAAGAACTGGCCACAGGTCTTGTAAATTGTATTAGGGAATGTCAATTTCTTTACACTAACTTTGTTGAATGGTTTTAATGTGTTTAGATGAAATGAGAACTCCAGTGCAGATGTGATTACTGGACTTGCTTCATTCTGTGGTCAGTTGATCTTAATAGTGTCCTTTGTTTTAATAACAATTTTAGTTCAAAAATGATTTCAAGTATAAGAATCAGATAACAGAAGTTAAAATGTGGTAGTCCACATTTACCACTTTCAAAACAGTGGTTAGAAGGAATTCTTAAAAGGGATCCACACAGGAAATGCCAATCTCTCACATAATTCCTTACAACACTGAGGGCTGAATGGCCTGTACTGTGCTTTACTGTTCTATGTTCTGTGTTCCATGTTCAAAACTCCATTACCTTATCTTGACTCACATGGAGATTTTCCCACTCATCACTTCTCTTTGTGAACCTCCCCTACCTTAAAAATATCTTCCAGAATTTACGAATCACTTTTTCCACTTATGCCATCTTCTCTTTATAGTCATATCCAGTATCTCATACTTGACAGTGCTTTGGGATCCCATGCATTCACTGCCCAACTCCAACAACACCAGTCAAACCCATTAAGATATTTCAGGCATAATATCTCCCATGTTTGAACCTCTATTGCTAAACTTAAATGTTGAAAATCTCATTAATCACAGTTTTATTATGCCTTCAATCAGAGATCCTGAAGCATATGCTATTAATTTCTGGCTTTCGATAACGTATTTTTGAATGTTCCATTACATGACAAGGCAAAATTGTTCGCTGACCTAGAACAATGATTCTTGTTCACTGTGTGTCAGACAATATGTCCCTTCACATTAATAGCCATATGAGGTAGTCTAGAATCCACGAAATCAAGACAGCAACACCATCTTTGTTGCAGTGTTGGACAAAATAACAATGACACAACTCGGGTAAAGACAGAATCAAGATTAGAGTGGTGCTGGAAAAGCAGAGAGGTCAGGCAGCATTCGAGTAGCAGGAGGATCGACATTTTGGGCAAAAACCCTTCATCAAGATAAAGACTATTTCTCATAGTATTAACAAAAGAAGACAACATACATATTGCTCATGATGCTTCCATTCATAGAGGAGAATATATAAAATATGACACTGCGTAGAAGCTGAAGTATAAATTCCAAGTTTACTGTTCAAAGTGAGAGATATTGTTGATTTAAAACACATAATCTAGAGCTCAGTTCTTCATTTTTTAAATGTTTAAACTTTAAATGTTAGCTGGATTTATGCTCATCATAGATCATCTTGTCATTCTTACTTCTATAATTTATATTTTATTAGCTTGTTTATCCTTACTTATGTAATTGCACAGTAAACAGATTGCTCATTTAGACAGGACATCACTTTTCTCTCTCCTGAAATAAGCTCCCAGTGAAAAACTCTAACTGAAGAAAGGTTCTACAGAATGGTCATCTCATTAAACGGTTTTTGTTTGAGCAAAACCTGGTTTCATCAAGTTGTGGCAGATTGCTTACAAAGTCAGCTGAGGTAAAATGAATATAAACTTCCTTTAAGGAATGCATCTATCAGTGAGAATACATTTCATGACTTCATCTTGCCCCAAGGCTTCTTGAAAAAGCAAGATCATATGACATTGTATCACTTCCTGCAATAGTGTCCATTGTCTTATTAGCATATCAGTCAGACTCAACCCCTCATATGACAAATTTCCATATTTAAACGGGTAACCCCAACAACTACGGGGCAGATGTCTTTACCAGCTATAATTAACATTGTATTGACCAGACCATGCCAAGACCTCTTTTATCTTATCCACTTTTGCGTGCAAGTTTCTACTAGGCAGAGGAAGCAAAAATATGCCCCAAAGATGTTGGGAGGCAAGAAATAGAGTAGTCCTTTTGATAGATCACTTCCCTCCAAATGCGAGACATTAACTTATTTTCCTTCAATGTTTTTAGATTCTCAGTATCACTCCCTATTCTCTTTGCTCACCGTTTCATTTAATTTATTTTCTGTGTGTCTACTTATAGAGCTGGGTCAAGCTTGGTTTTCTGAAATACACTCAGTGGTCATGCACTGCAAATGTTTGGTTTCTCACCTTCTGAACCATAAATGAGACACACGTCTTAGGTCAAGGTGTTTTTAACTGGTGGGAAAATGACAGCACTTAACACAAACACAGATGCTCAGATTGTTTTTCGTGGCACAGGTTGCACCACAGCCAAGCTTCTGTTAAATTACTATCTAAGACATGGAAAATAAAATGCATATTTTTAGTACCTACCACTTAAAGTGCTAACACTTCAATAAGGATGAATAATTGGTTGCTTTGTTGGGAAATAACACAACACTACAAAGGCAAAAAAAAATGCCATTGTGTTATATACCTTGGAAAATTAATTAATTTAGTTAATTCATTGTGTATTTTGTGGATTTTTTTACATTGATATCTTTATTTTACAAATATTTTGAATCCATTTATTCAAAAAGGAAATGTTTGTAAAATCCTACCAGTTTGTTTACTTCAAGAAGTTCAAGCAATAAAATACTAAGGGAAGAATCTCATAGGGATGTAGCAACATAAACTACAGTGGTATACTTACAAGCGCAGCAAGGCTTATCTCAAACGTTGAGATAACCTCGCTCCATCTTTTATGTTTTCCATAAGTGACATGGTGAAATTCTCACCATCCTACGGCTAGTTTCCAAGTTATGGGGACTAATGCTAGTTAAACACCTTGTTAACACAACACATCTAATTTATGTATTCAGCCTTCCACCTTTAGCAAACTTTTAAGAAGGGATAGATGGTGACATCTATCCCTTCTTAAAAAACTCTTATGGACATGTTCTTCAATGAACAAGGCAGCTTCAGAAGGCTGGTGTTTACTGGGTGCTCTGTAGCATTTTAAAGACGGTGTGGGTGGAAGGGAGACCTGTGTTTTGGCAGATATCTGCTGAGTGGCAATTTGTTCCAGGAAGAGCATGTAGTAAGATGGTGCAGAAATCGGTCATGAGAGATGGCATGGGGACAAGGTAGGCAACGAATGAAGCAAAAGTGAGGACTACAAATGCTGGAGATCAGAGTCGAAGAGTGTGGTGCTGGAAAAGCACAACCGGTCAGGCAGCATCTAAAGAGCAGGAGAATGGATGTTTCAGTCATAAGGGCTGATGAAGGGCTTATGCCCGAAAAATCGACTCTCCTGTTCCTCAGATGCTGCCTGACTGACTGTGCATTTCCAGCAATGAATGAGGTGAGTTTGATGAGGCAGGGTGAGAATTCTTGCTCAGGCTAGTGGCAACAATGTCTCTAAAAAACTCAATGCAACTCTGAATTTGTGAAAAAAAATATCAGATTTGGCTCTAATTTATTTTGCATGTCTTAGTCAACACTTGCAATTCATCACTGTCTCTAAACCGTCATGCATGAAGACAGCTAGGTAGATTATGATTGTGTGGTGATTTTGAAGGACATCAACCAGCAGAGAGACAAGTATCTTGTCAAATATGTCCAAGTGAGAACAACACCTTCCTTTCCAGATGGGTAGATGACTACCAGTTCAGGGTGGGTTGTCAAACCTCCAAGACATTTCACTGAAGATTGATTTGTTTAATTTGTATCTCTGTTTATACCAGTTTGCATAATCATTAAGTTGATAGCATGTACCTACATACAACTATATATCCATTTGGGATATTTTTTTAATCTCAGACATAAATTTGACGTTATGTATGTCACACTTAGTATTTTAACATGCTTTTATAGGATGTGCTCATGCAATCATAATCGGACCATAACTTATGACCAGAGTATAGAGTACCAAAATACATTTTAACTGGAGTCATTCAGTGTATGACAAACTGATGGCAGCATGCGACTGTTTGTAAACGAATAGATTAGCGTGATCTCGGGCACTGAAGTGGCTGTGAAAGTGATATTTGTATATAATAGTGAAATTTAATAAATGTCCATTGGATGTTTCAATGCAATGTCCTCATTTTGTATGTTATCCTTCATAACATAAATAGTGCTGATCAAGTAAATATACACTGCTGAAGGCACAATGTGTGTCACCCCCACTTACACAAGGGGCCTAAATTTCCCGCCAAAATAAGAAGTGAAAAGAGCTCCAGATGCTGGAAATTAGAAACAAAGACAAAAACTGCTGGAAAAGCTCAGCAGGAGTGGCAGCTGCTATGAGGAGAAATCAGAATTGAAGTTCTGAGGAAGAGTCACTGGACCAGAAACGTTAACTCTGATTTCTCTCCACAGATGCTGTCGGACCTGCTGAACTTTTCCAGCAATTGCTGTTTTTGTTCCGGCTCTAATGTTATTTTACTGAATCAGTAATTGATCGGATGTGGGCGAACAATCCAGGAACCAAGTCCTAAATGTTGTGTGAAATTGGTAAATTTGTTTTAACTGGCAACTTATGAACAGAGACTCTCAATAAACTGGCAAACATTTATATATCTAAAATACCAGAAGTTTGCTGTATTACTGAGATCCTCCACAATGTCTGAGTAGTTAGTTGAGGGTTTGAATTAGAAGGCTATCTGTGGGTAAGTTTAATTTCAGGCAAAATTACATTATTATTTAAGTGATTCGTGCTGTAAGTAAAGTATAACAGTGATGCGTATTACTTAGTGTGTGATTTTACATTGATTACATGGATCTCTTGATCAACTGGAATATTTGATTAACTGACATACTCCTGAAAAGGTTAATGAAAAGTTTACTACATCAGGAATTGTCTCCATGAGAGTACAATATTATCATAACAGTCTGTATCTTTTACAAAAATTCTTTTGGAAATAAAATATGCCATTTACCCTATCCATTCTATGTGACATCAGACACAATAAGATTGGTGTTGCGTTGTAACTATCTTCTAGCACAATAGTTGCAATCATCGCAGCCTCCAACAGATGGGAAAGAAAAATAGGGATTGTAATTTCAGATTTGACCTACCAATTTATATAAAACTACATTAAGGAATTATTATGACAAAAAAACAGTAGATAAAAGATTTTAGGGAATGAAGTTCACTCAACATTTATTGAATTATTTTCTAATCCGATGTATTTGAAAATCTCAAAAAAGACATTGGATCCAAAAATAGAAAATGAATCAAAAAAGAAAGCAAAGTTAAGGTTGTGTAGTATTTAGACAATAATGGTCATAAAGTAAATAGGCACTATTGGATTTCTGATGAAGGGCTTTTGACTGAAACATCGATTTTCCTGCACTGCAGATGCCGCCTGACCTGCTGTGCTTTTCCAGCACCACTCTGATCTAAACTATTGGATATGGATCATCCTTACTGTAATACACCTTGCAAAGAAACAAATCTGATTTATAAAGATTCTAAGTTGGATTAAGCTGTTATATTAGAAAGGAATAGAAAATTTAGTTCATTTAATAAGAAGGATTCATTTTTATAGTTTATTTATTTCCATTCAATTTTATTGAGAAAGGTTAATGAGTTAAAACACTACTCAGCTAAAATATTAATGTGGAAAATACATAGGCCCTGTAGCTAAGTGCACATATTGCTAACTGCTAGTAACCTTCTTGATCCTTATCAGCGTGCATAGTGATCTCTGTACAACACTGAGCTGCTCAACAACATGATATCAAAGACAAAACTGGCCTCACAAGGCTAGAAGGTTAGATTAGTAATAACAAGCAAGCTCTGTGGAGAGATTAGGAGATATTTGGGAGAGAGAGATGGTAGATAAGACCAGAAGTAGCAGATACCTTACATCCCAGAAATTTGAAACAGAAGTATTTTGTTTAATACAAGCCTAAAAAGACCATGTTGTAATTCATGTACAGCCTACATTTTTCCCAATTCATAAATACCTGATGATTTCTTGGTTGGGCAAAGCCCTGCTTCATAGGTTTCCCAATGCTTTGACAAAATGAATGATCTCAACCCATACCTCAGTCTCCAGAGAATATTTCATATGATAATCTACCACAATGATATAATATATTTTATAATTATAAGAGAGAAGAACATCCACATAACTGATACTGTTATGAAGTTGAAGATGTGTACTATACCTTAAAAAGAGAGAGAGAATGCTGTTCTGAAATGAGAGATTAAAAATACTTGTGTATATGACTAGATGGCTGTCCCAGAGTGTACTAGAAAATTGGAAATGTGTAACAATTGGCTGTGAAATGGATACCTGAGTTTGGTGCTGCTTTGACAACAATTAACCAATCAGTTTAGATTATGCCCCAGGATACTAAAACCCAATCAAGTCTGAATTCATTGTTTTGTGAATATCGAATCAATGAAATGATCTGATATTAGAGTTATAAGAATACAGGCATTTTGAAAATTGGTCAGAGAGCAACTGTTGTAGAAAGAGAAACTCCTGGATAGCTGATTGCCCATCTAACATCTTGCTGTCAAAGAAATTAGAATACACTTTGATCTGGGGACAGGATTCATAGAATCCCTACAGTGTGGAAAAAGGCCATTTGTCCCAAACAGTCCACATCGACCCTCCAAAGAATAACTCACTCAGACCTTTTCCTCCTACCCTACTACTCTACATTTACTCCTGACTAATGCACCCAATCTACACATCTCTGAATACTATGGGCAATTTAGCATGGTCAATTCACCTAACCTGCACATCTTTGCAATTGAGGCAAGAAAACAGAATACCCACAGGAAACCCAAGCAGACACGGGTTGAATGTACAAACTCCACACAGATAGTTGCCCAATGCTGGAATCAAACCAGGGTCCCCGGTGTTGTGAGGCAGCAGTACAACCACTGAACCATGTGCCACTCTCTATCAAAAGTATGTTTTCATGTGAAACCCGTACTTGCAGTAAAAAGAAAGAAAATGACACAGGGACATCATCAGCAGGAAAACTGAAGACAGTGGAAAGGACAAAGACTGTGTGATGTTGAGATTAAATTAATGTAATTTTAATAAGTGCCTTTTTGGAACAGCATATTGCTACAGAGTTGGAGTCAGCGAGTAAGCAGTTTAGAGAAAGGGGAGTTTAGATTCGTGAATAGTTTTTTGTCTTTTGTTTAATGTTCACTTTTAGAATAAGAAAATAAATTGATGTGGTTTTCTGAAAATAGTGGAATTTAGGAGTTCTCTGTCACTCATATTTTAACAGATTATGAGGTAAGGTGAGCTTTCTGGGTGATTGGTTTAATTTACATCAAAGGTTCGCCTCCACGTCTTAACAATTCCATGTTAATAAATTTGATGATAGCTGATTTTATGGAGCTGAGAAAAGAGTTTGGGAAAGTAAAATGGGCAATCATATTGGCAAACAGCAATTTGGAATGACAGGGGAAACATTTAAAATGGTGTTCAGAGTGTAGAGTTAACATACTCCATCCAAATGAAAGGATGAACTATATACTAGTTTAACTCCATGGATGAATAAATCTGCAAAGGTTAGAAAATAAGCGTATATTATTTACAAAAAACCAAGAAAGCAGGATAAAAGAGAACATGAAGAGTTTAGGAGAGGAGTGAAAAAGGGAAGGCAAAAAGGGACAATTAAATTAAATCAAGAGCCATTGAACAAAATAATAAAGTATTTCACAAGCCCATCAATGAAAATCAGGCTGTTTTGGAAATGAGGACTGTTAAGGCACAGACAGGAGTCCATCACAGGGAACAAGAGAAAGATGGCAGAAATATTAAGTGTCTACTTTACTTCAGTATTCAATGGGGAGGTAGAAATGTTTGACTTAATTTTGAATGATGAAATGAAAGACCAAGTAAGTGAATTTAAAATAAACAGGGATGCAGTGAACAAAGAAACTCAGGATAAAGCCTCCGGTCTGGTTGGATTGCATCCATGTATTTGAAAAGAATCAAGGGAATAGAGAAGGCCTTCTTACTACATATGTTCAATAATTCATAGAACAATGGTGTAGCATCAGAGGACTGGTGATGGATAATATAATTCACATATTTAGGAAGGAGAACAGAACATAACTAAGGAATTGTAAAGCTGTCAACTTAATGTAGGTGGTTGGAAAGAATAGAAGAATATCTGGAAATTAAAAACATAAAAAAGTGGCTGATTCAGTGGTTACCACTGCTGCCTCCAAGCGCCAAAGACTTGTGTTTGATTCCAGCCTTGGACAACCGTCAACGTGGAGTTTGCATGCTCTCTCTCTGTCTGCATGGGCTTCTTCTGAGTGCTCTGGTTTCCTCCCACAATCCCAAAGATGTTCAGGTTAGGTGAACTTGCTATGCTAAATTATCCAAAGTGTTCAGGGTTGTGTAGGTTAGGTGCATTAGTCAGGGGTAAATGGAAGGGAATGGATCTGGGTGGGTTACCTTATGGAGGATTGTTATGGAGTTATTGGGCTAAATGGACTGTTTCCACACTATAGGGATTCTATGAATAGTCTGCATGAGTTTCAGAATTGGTAAGTCTTGATTAGCTCACATTATTGAGATTTTTGAGCAGGAACTAGAAAAAGTAGAGTTTAGCATTAATTGTCTGATTAAAGGTCCTCAAATTACAGCAGGATGAGATGGTCACCCATGTATCTGAACTGGCCCTAAATTTCAGCAGAGACCAGCTCCGATCCACCTCCATCATGCCTGATCAAATGTGTCTCCAGCAAACTTGCCATATGGGAGGGCATTACATTCTGCCCTCAAGAGTACGGCATGTAGTTCTGGTTGCCATATTATTAGAATGAACTTAAAGGCACTGGTGTCAGCGCAGAGAAGATTTAAGACGATTGTACTAGAAATGCCTTGTTACATATATCAGTAAAGGATCACCAGGCTGAATTAATCTCTTTGTTGAAAACAAAGACTGAAATATGGCTTAGTGATTTGCAGAGGATGCAAAGACAATGAGTTTCTGGAAGCTGGCATTAAAGCAGAAGACTGGCAAAGGTTTTCCTACACATTATTTCCATAAGAATATGTAATGTGGTAATACCAAATTTTACAGGAAGGAATTTCTGACAGTTACTTGAACATTCTGGGCTCCAATTTCTAGATACAATATTTGAATGGTACCAGGACAACAATATTTAACATTCACCAAGAAATCCAACAGGAATTTCAGAAAAAACATAATTTTGCCACAGAGAGTGGTGGTGGAACTCATTATTCACTTCAATTGTTCTTTGTAGCAGCAGAGATGTAGTAAAGGAGAAACTAGACAAACATTTGAAGATGAAGGGAATTGATGGTTATGACAGTTCATTTAATTAAGAAAAGATGGGAGGAGTCTCAAGTGCAGCAAACACTGATGGACAACTTGGGCTAAATGGCCTGTTTCTGTGCCGTATACATTTTGCAAGGAGAACCAGAGTTGTAATGAGTGCATCCTATACATACATTCCACAACCTAAGAGGATATTCTGATTACCTGCTGCTATGGTTTTAAAACAAAAACAATGACCAGAAGGTGCACTGGAAGAATATCTGCATTACAGCCTGTTGAGCTGTTATCAAGGACAATGGACTGTGCAAAAATGGTCAGTAAGGGCAAAAAAAGGTCAATGGAGGAATTTTGTAATCTGTTCAACAGCTCAAGATTAATGAGCTGTAAAATAGTATGGCTGCGAAGTTCCACAGAATAACCTTTGAGAAACATAAATGAGCCTAGAAACCAATAAAAAAAACTGACTTTGATTTTTACTGTTCCCTCTTCAGAGAGAACACTTTAGTCATTGATATTCAAATGTTAGGTGTCTGGCATTCATCCATGGAATAGTTATTAGCACAAAATCCACCTGGTGTGGCAGGGTCATAAAGTTCTATTATCCTCCATCAATATATAATGCTGTAGATGACCTGATAGCATGGACTTTATTTAAAGAAAAATCAACAATCTACACAGAATGTAAAAGGAGGTTGTGCAGTAGGTAATATCGACTTTCAAAAGGCATTTGCCAAAATAATGGCAAAAATTTATTGTGACATTCTGAAAGTAAAAGCATGTGGAAATAAAGAGTAAGTGATAGATTAGATAATAAACTAAAAGGATAGGGAGATAGGAGTAACAGTGAACAAATACTTGTCTGAACAGAGAGAAGTCTACAATAGGATCTGCAGACTCAATAATAACACCATTGTTCTTGTAGTTCAATTTACATGATTTGGATATAAAGGAGCATATTGAAGTTGATTGGTGACAAAGCTTGCCAATACAATAGTCACATTTCATCTTAACCAAATGTCTCAAATATTTGTAACCATCTCAATGTTGGATCTTCCCCTTATTATGTTTCCCTGACAGCTGCAGAGCTGGGCTGAGAGGTGGCAAATGGAATTTATTGGATAAGTGTGAGGTGATTCACTTTGGAAGAAGTAACACAAACCCACCAACATACTAAAACAGCAGACAATGAATTTGAAAGACCCTATACAGACAACAAGCTGAACTAATGTCATTTACAAAATACCTTGCAAGAACTGTAACAAACACTACATTTGACAAACAGGCAGAAAACTAGTCACTAGGACACATGAATATAAATTAGCCACAAAAAAGACATGACCCACCCTCACTAGTATCCTTACGTACAGATGATGAAGGACACCACTTCGACAGGGACAACACATCCATCCTAGAACAAGCCAAACAGAGACACACATGAGAATCCCTAGAAGCATGGCAACCCAACCTGGAACTCTATCAACAAACACATTGACTTGGATCCCATTTACCACCCCCTGAGAAAAAGAACAGGAAATGACATCACCAGAGGAAATGACATAATCAACCCAAGGAAACCAAAACACATAAATAAAAAGCGGGCCATGCCACCAATGCTTCATCTGGAGGCTCACAGATGATGTTATCCGGTATGGTGATGAAATGTTTGAAAAATGAACCTTACAGCTGTGAACAAACCTACATCTAAAATTGCTGAAAATGTGTTGCTGGAAAAGCGCAGCAGGTCAGGCAGCATCCAAGGAGCAGGGGAACCGGCATTTTGGGCATGAGCCCTTCTTCAAGAATGGGTCAGCTGGGGAGTCAGGTTTGTGGATTTTAGGCAGGAGGCAGAAACGGGCAGTGCTGGGTTGTGGGACGATGAGGTTGGAGGCGGTGGATGGGAGATCCCCTGAGGTGATGAGGTTATGGATGGTCTGGGAGATGATGGTTTGGTGGTGGGAGGTGGGGTCATGGTCAAGGGGACAGTAGGAGGAGGTGTCTGCGAGCTACTGTTTAGCCTCAGTGGTGTAAAGGTCGGTGCGCCAAATTACTACCGCGCCTCCCTTGTCTGCCGGTTTGATAGTGAGGTTGGGGTTGGAACGGATGGAGTGGAGGGCTGCACGTTCTGAGGGTGAGAGGTTGGAGTGGGAGAGAGGGGTGGAGAGGTTGAGGCTGTTAATGTCGCGGCGGCAGTTGGCTATGAAGAGATTGAGGGCAGGTAAGAGGCCAGCACGGGGTGTCCAGGTGGATGGGGTGTGTTGGAGGTGGGAGAAGGAGTCATCAGAGGGTGGTCAAGAATCCTGGTTGAAGAAGTAGGTGCGGAGGCGAAGGTGGCAGAAGAATTGTTCGATGTCTCGCTGTGTGTTGAACTTGTTAATCCATTAATCGGGCTCATGCCTGAAATGTCGATTCTCCTGCTCCTTGGATGCTGTCTGACCTGCTGCGCTTTTCCAGCAACACATTTTCAGCTCTGATCTCCAGCATCTGCAGTCCTCACTTTCTCCTCCTACATCTAAAATTGAAGTGTTCTGTACAGTGCTCACCCAGTCTGTATGTTCTCTCCCCAGTGAAGAGCAGACTGCATTATAAGCAGTTAATACAATAGACCAGATTGAGTGTGGTGCAGGTAAATCACTTCACCTGGAAGGTGTGTCTGGGACCTTGGATAATGAGGAGGGAGAAAGTAAATGGGCAGGTTTTATACTTTCTGTGACTGTATGGGAAGGTACCATTAGGCTGTGGGGAGGTGTTGGAAAAGGAGGAGGAGTGGTTACAGAAGGCTGACGAGGCAGGGAAGGAAATATGTGTCTGGTGTTGGCATCTCCCAGGAAGTGGCAGAAATAGCGACTTATGATCCTTTGGATGTGCATGCTGATGGGATAACAGGTGAAGACAAGAGGACCCGATTGCTGTTGTGGGAGGGAAGATGGGGGCTTAGGGTAGGAGTGGGGAAAATGGGTTGGACCTACTTGTCAACCAAGGCTGTGGGGAATCTTTGAATGAGGAGGAAGATGGGCATTTCAGAGGTCCCCTTCTAGAAGCTAGCACCATCAGAACATCTGCAATAGAGATGGAGAAACTGGGATAAAGGCATAAAACCTTTACAAGAAGCAAGGTATGAAGATATATAGTCAAGTGAGAGCCAGTGGATTTGCAGTGGAAATTGCTAGCCAGCCTGTTCACAGAAATGGAAACAGAGATGTCTAGGAAGAGAAGGGAGGAGTCAGACATGGACCAGGTGAAGGTGAGAACAGGGTAGAAATTGGAAGCAAAATTGATAAACTTTTCCAATTCCCGATGAGAGAGAGAAGCAGCACCAATGATGCCATCAATGAACTGGAGAAAAAAATTGTGGTTGGGGTTTGGAATAGGACTAGAACAAGGAATGATCCTTGTACCTCACTAAGATACAGGTGTAACTGGAGCCCATGTGGGTATCCATGGCTGGACATTTGACCTGAAGAAAGTGAGTGGAACTTAAGGAGAAGTTGTTCAGTGTGAGGACAAGCTCTGCTAGGCAGAGGAAGGTGGTGGTGGATGGAGATGGTCCGGGCCTTTTTTTTAGGAAGGAGTGGAGGGTCCTGAGATGATCCTGCTGGGGATGGATGTGTAAAGGGATTATGTGTCCATTGTGAACAGGAATCAACTAGAGCTCACAAACTGGAAATTCTGAAACTGACGTAAAACATCAGAAGACACATGGATGTAATTGAGAAAGGACTGGATGTGGGGAGGAAAAATTGAGTCAAGGTAGGAAGAGATGAGTTCTGTTTGGCAGGAGCAGGCAGAAACAATGGGACAGAGCTGTTTGCATGTTTTGGGAAGGCAGGAGAAACAAGACAAAATGAGATTATTGACCCCTGTGAACACAGTGGCCTGGTGTTCAATAGGGAGGTTAATGTCCAAGGGGAGATAGGAAGAGGTGTGTAAGTGAAACAATTAGTCTCCACAATATGAAGGTCAGTACACCAGACAACAGCATTAGTAACTACAGATGCTCTCATGCACACCTTTACATACTCTTTTCTGTCTAACTGTTGTTTTCTCTCTGTGCTCCATTTCCACCTATCATTTACTCCTTACTCCATCCTCACCCTACCTTCAGCAAATATACTAATTTTTCCCTAGCCACAGTCAGTTCTGAAGAAGGGTCATGGAGTCATAGAGATCTACAGCATGGAAAGAGACCCTTCTAGGCCCTACCTGCCACCACTCGCCCATATTCCCCCAAACCCTTCCTATTCATATACCTATCCAGATGCCTTTTAAATGTTGCAATTGCATCAGCCTCCACCACTTCCTCTGGCAGCTAATTCCATATATGTACCACCTTCTGCATGAAAAAGTTGCCCTGTTGCTCTTTTATATCTTTCCTCTCTCACCCTAAATCTATGCTCTGTAGTTCTGGACTCCCCACCCCAGGGAAAAGACTTTGTCTATTTACCCTAACCACGCCCCTCATGATTTTATAAACCTCTATAAGATCAGACTTCAGCTTCTGACAATCCAGGAAAAACAACCCCAGCCTGTTCAGCCTCTCCCTGTAGCTCAAATCCTCCAACCCTGACAGCATCCTTGGAAATCTTTTCTGAACCCTTTCAGGTTTCACAGCATCTTTCTAATAGGAAGGAAACTATTTTGCTTCCTCTCCACTGATGCTGCCAGACCTGCTGAGCTTTTCCAATAATTTCTGTTTTTGCTTCTGATTTCCAGCATCTGAACTACTTTTGGTTTCTTTTATGTTTTACGCATCGTGTATCGCTTGGATTCAAGACTGGCCTGTGGGCAACCTAGCAGTGATAAAGGGCAGCTTGTGGCAGGGCTCTATCAAGTGTGGGCTGCAAGGCTGCCTGCTGGTCTTGGCGTTTTGCCAGTGCCCTCTCAACCTTGCAAGTGTGGCAGCAACCCATCCTATTGGCAGTAAACGGACCTTACTTGGAAGTCCAGAAGACATTTAATCAGGCGCCACAAGAATTATTGTGAAAAATAAGAGCTTGTGGTGTAGTAACATGTTAGCATGGAGAGATATGTAGCTAGCTGTCAGAAAACAAAAAGCATGCATAGATTGGACTTTGTCAGATGGTCTGCAGGGGTCTGTGCTGAGGGCTCAACTTTTTACAATTTATACAAATGACTTTGATGAGGGAGCAAAGATTTGCAGATGATACCAAAATAATTAAGAAAGAATGTTGGCAAGAAGATATAAGAGTTTTCAGATACATATAGATAGGTTGAGTGAGTGGGCAAAACTCTGGTAGATTGAGTATGATGTGTGGCAAGTTGCATGTGGAAAAGTTGTCACATTTGATGAGTAAGTCCAAAACACAGAGGCACAATAGTGGTTACCCTTTCAGAACAGAAAGAAGGAGCACTTTTTGTTTCTCTCATGGGAACACTCTGCCTTAACAGGGGATATGGGGGATCATTGAATATCTTTAAATCAGAGGTAGATTGATTCTGCAAAGGTAAGAGAATCAAAAGTCTTATCGATGGTTGATGGGAATGTGGAATTCAAAACGCAAATAAAAATAGTCATGATTTTATTGAATGGCGGAACAGGCTTGAGGTACCAAAATGCCTTACTTCTGCTCCTAGCTTGTAAATTTACCCCTGCATTTACACACTTGATATGTTCCTTAAAAGTTTTCATTGGAATTTGATTGCCTTTGTGGAAAAAGTTTGATGGGAATAATGACAAAATGCAATTTACTACAGATAGGTATGAAATAATTCCTTTTGGGACAAACAATTTGCTAAGGCCGCATGATCTGCAGAGTATGGTTTTGATGATGTGTTATCTGACAGTGAGCTTCAGAGTTTAGTTCTGGTCCCTTTCCTGTGCAATACTTTTCTTGATGAAAACCATTGGCATGCTCCATGATAGTTCTGTGGCCAGACATCATTCATCAAATGCTAAAATCTTGCTTTGTATTAACAATAAAGGCAATGAAGAACCCCAAAACCACTCTAGTATCCAATTATGACATCTTAACGCAATGATAATTAACACTGGGCAATGAATGTCCTGCATTAAGTAATGCTTGTATTCCCCATGGTTGGTAATGAAAGCATTTATTCTTTCTTTGATTTGATTTAATTTATTGTAGTCACATGTACCTTAGTACAGGGAAAAGCTTTGTTTTGCAAGCAGTACAGACAGTCATAGCAAACAAGGAATACAGATCATAGGGTGCTTAGACAGAATGAGGCATACAAGATTACAGCTGCACAGAAGGAGCACAAAGCAAGACCAACATACACAAGTCATTAGAAAATATACAATCTTGACCAACTTCAATTGATTGAGCCTCATGAACTCTAGCCTACAAATCTCAAGTAGCCCAGAAGCAAACCAGAAAGGGTCCCTCATGCACAGTTGAAATCCTGGCAAAGGATCCAACTAAAAATCCAACAAAATTCCCTTCCTGCATACAATTGGGACTTATATCATCATTGCGGAACGCTTCAGAGAACACCTCTGGGCCGCCCGAACCAACCAACCCAATCACCCCGTGGCTCAACACTTTAACTCCCCCTCCCACTCCACCGAGGACATGCAGGTCCTTGGACTCCTCCACCGGCAGAACACAACTACACGACGGCTGGAGGAGGAGCGCCTCATCTTCCGCCTGGGAACCCTCCAACCACAAGGTATGAATTCAGATTTCTCCAGCTTCCTCATTTCCCCTCCCCCCACCTTGTCTCAGTCGGTTCCCTCAACTCAGCACCGCCCTCCTAACCTGCAATCCTCTTCCTGACCTCTCCGCCCCCACCCCACTCCGGCCTATCACCCTCACCTTGACCTCCTTCCACCTATCCCACCTCCATCGCCCCTCCCCCTAGTCCCTCCTCCCTACCTTTTATCTTAGCCGGCTTGGCTCTCTCTCTCTTATTCCTGATGAAGGGCTTATGCTCGAAACGTCGAATTCTCTATTCCTGAGATGCTGCCTAACCTGCTGTGCTTTGACCAGCAACACATTTGCAGCTGTGATCTCCAGCATCTGCAGACCTCATTTTTTACTTATATCATCATTCTTAACTTGATGAAGTAATGTAGAGAAGAGATGAATGGGAGCAACTACAAGGAGTTCCTGGCCAAGCTTCAATATATTTGGCTGTGATTCAAAATCCTCAATGAGAAAAGAGAAATGTCATGGAAGCATAAAAGTAGATGTTCAAAACTACTGAAAATTGTTGTGTCATGCAATATGGTAATATAGCAGAGAAAATGCTTGTGACCTCCAGCTAAGAATCTCACATTAGGCAGCTCTGCAAGCAGAACCTTAGACCTCCTCAGAAGTATGGATTCAGCATATTGTCAGCATTCATAGAACAGACCATGTTTTGAGCAAGTCTTGGCTGGAATCATTAAATTCATACCAGACTGTAACTTCTCCAGTCCTGAATGCTTGTGACAAAGTGAAATCTGCATTATAAAAGGATGTTGCATATCTAAATACAAGTGTGTTGAACAGAGTTTGTCATTGTAAAACATCTTGTTAACAGCACAACCCACCTCATTAAAATTCAGCCTCCTATTTTCTCAAAATTGCCAGACATTGGGAAATCTCAACATGGAGACCATCAGGTATATCTGGCAGACTCAGTTCAACATTTGCTCTAAATGACCTCCATGTTGCATATGACCTGGCCACATCCCAGGACATCACCCATAGGCACTAGCCACATGCACCCTTCCTCCATGGAAGCATCAAACAACCCCTCACACCCATTCTGGCACCACTAGGATAAACTATGGAAGTATGGACTTGCATTGCAAGGGACATTGGCAGCTAGCATTGAAATGCTGTAGCAGAGACACGTTGTATATAGAGGCACTTGCAACATCTCACTGTCAGCAGGTCACCATGCAGTGAGTCAAGGATGGGCTCCCATACTGCGGGTGTCAGTGGGCTGGGGTATTTCTTCCTCAGCCACTTGCAGAGCTGACATTGGGGCACTATGTTCCCACACTCCCTATGCCTAACTTTCTCAATAAGGTGTCAGAATCTTGGAGAGTGGAGGCTGCAGACACCGCTTTGCTGATGTTTCCTCTATACTCTCATCCTCAGGGTGGCTTCTTGGGGAGCAGAGGTCACAGGGAGGCTGACAGTCTCTGCAAGATACAAGAGAGAGAAAGCATCATTGCTAGTGGCATGCAATGAATTAGACTGTGACAGTAGTGTTAATAGGAAAGTGGCAGTTGCATACAGTGCAGTTCTTACTTGTTTGATAGGACATGGATGTCTCTCATCCTTGGTCTTCTCCTGTGAGGGCAAGGATTCTCTCATCCGTGGTGAGGAAGCCAAACTCCAGCACAGGGTCTAGATTAGAGTGGTGCTGGAAAAGCACAGCAGGTCAGGCAGCATCCGAGGAGCAGGAAAATCGAAAATAGAGGCACCCTGCCTCTATTCCTGATGAAGGGCTTTTGCCCGAAATGTTGATTTTCCTGTTCCTCGGATGCTGCCTGACCTGCTGTGCTTTTCCAGCACCACTCTAATCTAGACTCTGATTTCCAGCATCTGCAGTCCTTGTTTTTACCAAGATCCAGCACAGTCCTACCCGTGCACCCCTGCTGTCCCCCGTTATGGACTGGCTTCTCGTGGAAGAGAAAGAGAGGGATTGAGTAAGATAACCAGGAGTAGCATAGTTGTTACTCTTCGTACATGTGGGAGAAATGTGATGAATTGTTACAAGGGATTGAGAAGGTAGTGTGGAGGGCGTGCAGAGTAAGTGGAGTTGGAGCACGAGGTAATGAGAAGTGAGAGAAGGTGTTGAGTTGAATTGAATTTAATAAGTAATTGAATAAGTAACATCCTGCTGAAAGTCAATAATGAGTTTCTTGGTTTTGCTGGCATTGAAAGCTAGGTTGTTCTCAGTGCACCGTTTTTCCAGGTCTTCCACCTTCCGTCTGTAGTCTGTTTCGTTGCCGTCTAAGATTCGAACGACTATAGTGGTGTCATCAGTGAACTTGTAAATGGCATTAGTCTGGTGTTTGGCGACACAGCCGTGGGTATACAGTGAGTAGAGTAGGGGGCTGAGTAAGTACCCTTGGGGGGCTCCAGTGTTGAGTGTTAGTGAGGATGAAATATTGTCCCCAATTTTCACTGATTGTGGCCTGTGGATCAGGAAACTGTGGATCTGGTTGCAGAGAGTGAGGCTTAGCCCGAGATCACTAAGTTTAGTAATCAGTCTTGTGGGGATAATAGTGTTGAAGGCTGAACTGTAGTCAATGAGTAAGATTCTTACATAGCTGTTTTTGTGTCAAAATGTTCTAGGAAGGAGTGAAGGGTAAGTGATATGGCATCTGACATGGATCTGATGTGGGATAGTGGGATAGTGGGAGTGGCAGAGCATGAGTCTTGGTGGGAGGTGGGTAAATCCATGGCGATAGAGTCAGTGTGAGAATACAGAAAGCAGAGTGTGATACTATCCTGGAAGAGTGGAGAAGGTCAGTAATCTTCTTTCAGCACTGCTGGCCATTCCCCTACATACTAGAGACAGCACTGATCTGGGTCTGCTCGCATGCCTTGCCCTGCTTTCCTTTGGGCAAAATAAAAAAAATCACACAACATTGGGTTATAGTCCAACTGGTTTAGTTAAAACTGCAAGCTTTCAAAGCCGGTGCTTCTTCCTTAGGAAGCTAGAGAGAGTGAATATATCGGATATTTGGAAGAGTGCATATCTGCTTTACACTCCTCCATTCTGGACTTTCACAGCTCTGTTGGAGGATCACAATGCTATCTTCCCCCTTTCTACCGTGCTCTCATTCTGTCTTTCGACAGGTTTGGAATGTCAATGCACATCCAGGTGCGTGGTCATGTTTTAAAGACAGTGCAGTGCTGAACGTTATTTTCCTGCAGTAGATACCCGCTGAATGATGAGTTGTTCTTGGAATGGCACATGGTTAGATCAGGTGAAAATCAGATGTAGCGGATGCCGTAGAGCTGAGGTAGGTACTTAATGCAGTAGGTTTGATAATATATGAATAGAACTCACTTCCAAAAAAATTTAATGCTTAGTCATAAAAAAAGTAAGGCTCAGCCCAACATGGCTAACAAGGCAACATTTTATTGATATTGTATTCAAGCATTAAGCTTAATTAAGCTCTCAAGTACTAGACTGGAGCTTGAATTCATAACCAGCTTCATCAGAGGAGTGATTTATTTGTCAATTTGCAAACGAGTAACAATAAATGCACAACAAAATAGTTCACTTTCACAAAGTAATACTGTACAACTAAGCTTCTAAGAATGATTGGCACAAATTTTACACACTGCCTTCATATTGTAATTCCTGCACATGTTTATTCTCCTGTAGTCAGTAGACCCCTTCCAAAACAAATGAAAACAGGACACCCCCTTCATGAATCAGGAAAGTTTATTGATATTGCTACCAGGACTGAATTTTTGTTAAGTCAGGGCAAATGCAAAGCTATTTAAAAGTCAGTAGACATGATTTTAGGATTCTCATCCCCAGTGCATGAGCACTCAACATTTGATGGCCAAGAGGAAGGTATGGGTAATGTCCAGAGTAATAACAGCTTTGTAAAATTTTCATCAAATCAAGATAATTTTTTTTCATGAATCAATATTTATAGGTCTCAAAAGAAACAAACTGATTGGATTCAGGAATGTTTGCAATGTTACGCATAAAACGTCTTTTCTTACCCATGGCCCTACCACTCTTGATGGCCTTTTATAGCTCCCATGTCAATTCATTGCTACATAATGCCAATTCTCCCAGTGCATGCTATGTCCAGTACCAGTGAATGCTATAGAAGCAAGAGTATGTGTGTAAATGTTCAGCAAGAAAAATAGTTACTTTAAAATCTTTATGGTATGAATCCTATGGTTTCTATAGCCCCATAAGTGTCAATTTAAAAAAAGGCAATTCAAGTTTAAGTAATAGATAGTTTAACTAAATCACTGCTCTTTATTAACATTGAGACATTGATAAAGCAGAATACAGAATAAAAATTTTTTGCTGTATTGACATTTTAGTGTGGTTAGAAAATATAACGTTATGTTTTTGCAATCTCTTTTATCATGTTCCACCGGGGTATTATTCTGGAAATCAAACCCTACTATTATATAGTTGTAGGATCATAGAAATTACAGCATGGAAACAACCCCTTCAATCTAACTCGTCCAAGCTGACCAGATATTCTAAATAAATCTAGTCCTATTTGCCAGCATTTGGCCCATCTTCTTCTAGACCCTTCCTTTCATATACCCATCCGGTTGCCTTTTCAATGTTGTAATTGTACCATCCTCCACCACTTCCTCTCTCAGCTCATTCCATACATGCACCACCCTTTGTGTGAAAAAATTGCCACTTAGGTCCCTTTTAAATCTTTCCATTCTTACCTTAAACCTATGTCCTCTAGTGTTGGACAATCCTATGCCTATTTAACTTATTCAAGCCCCTCATGATTTTATAAACCTGCATAAGGTCACTCTTCAGCCTCTGATACTCCAGGGAAAATAGTCGTAGCCTATTCAGCCTCTTCTTATAGCTCAAATCCTCCAGCCCCAGCAACATCCTTGTAAATCTTTTCTAAATCTTTTCAAGTTTCACAAATCCTCTCAAGAACAGGGAGACCAGAACTGAATGCAGTATTCCAAAAGTGGTCTAACCAATGTCTTGTACAGCCACAGCATGACTTCCCAACTCCCATACTCAATGAACGGACCAATAAAGGTAAGCACACCAAACACTATCCTATCAACCTGTGACTCTACTTTCAAGGAACTATGAACCTGCACTTCAAGGTCTCTTTGTTCAGCAACACTCCCCAGGACCTTATCATTAAGTGTATAAGCCCTGCTCTGATTTGCCTTTCCAAAATTCAGCACCTTACATTTATCTAAATTAACCTCTGTCTACCACTCCTTGGCCCATTGGCCAATCTGAACAAGATCTGCTGTACTCTGAGGTAACCTTTTTCGCTGTCCACTACACCTCCAAACTTACTAACTATACCTCCTACATTCATATCCAGATCATTTCTATAAACAGTGAAAAAGCAGTGAACCCAGCTGTGATCCTTGTGGCACACAGACCTTCAGTCTGAAAAGCAAACCTCCACCACCACCCTTTGTCCTCAAGCCAGTTCTGTATCCACATGGCTAGTTCTCCCTGTCTTCCATGTAATCTAACCTTGCTAACCAGTCTACGATGATTCTTGGACTTGTCACAAAAGTGAATTTCCTAATTTGATCTAATTAGCCGATACAGATTAAAAGAATATGCACACTGGGATTTTTTTCACTAAACTGAAAATAATTATTGAAGTTAAACTGATTTTAACCAATGCCATGAAAGAAACAGAAATTGTTAACTCTTAATGCTATAAATTTAACTCCAACCTTTCCTAAAATATCCATACATATATAAATGGCAAACAAAATATTCCACTAGTATTATCAGTGAGAAAGAGAAGAAACAAATCAGCAAAATGCAGTTTTGGCATCAGTTTGGATTACAGACAATGTGTTTTTTTGCTTTCTTTTGATTCTTTGCCAATGATGAAATGTTGCTGATCCTCTCAATCTCAGTCTTTCATTCACTGGTTGAGAATTTTTCCTACCAGACCCTCTGAGGGTGCTTTTCCCCCTTCGCTTTCAACAAGGGAATTTACAAGGAAATACTGAGTGAGAACAGGGAAACTTCAGGCACTAATGTGGTCACATGTCCCCTGATTCCTGGAGTTGCTCCAGAAATATTGAGTTGTTTTCAGGAGGACAAAAATTCAAAATATGGAAGCCATTTTTAAACCTAACCGGATTCTGCTATTTGCAAAAAGCAGAACAGAGTATTCCTGCAGCCAGGCTTTGGACAATCGACTTCCAATTGAAACCGAACAGGCCTGGAACTGCTTGGCCAGGTACTAATGAACACACTGTTTCAGACTGCACTGTTGTTTCCTCCTCCTGTGAACCTGCTTTGTTGGAAGAATGTTACACAGACTTGGTAGCACCCAGCTCAGTAGAGGGCCAGAGGCATAAAGTGACAAGAACAGCACTTGACTGTGTTCTGTGGCTTCCAAATATGGAAAGTGGTATCCTTATTGGATCTTGCTGTCCCTGCCCAATGATAATGTTGGACACAGGCCACAGAATCTTTGAAAAGGGCTCAAAGAGGAAGATAAATGGGGCAAACTGAAGCCCAAGCTTCATATGCTCTTTGCACCTTCAGGCAGCTGAGCTGCACAGCAAATCCAGCTCTTTGTACCACATGGTGAGCATCATCAGACTGACCACACCCAGAGAAACCACCTCAGTGAGACCACCCAAAGGCCAGAACAAGTCCTAGAGGAAAGAGGAATCCCATCTCGATGATTGCAGATCCTGAAACATCAGCCAACCCTCAAAGACAAAGGAACAGCCTGCCCAAGCTCTACTGAATAGGTATTACCAACCTTTTCAGACAAACAGCTCAAATACAGTGGTAAGGATAATGTGTAGCGAAACCTTAGAAGCACATGTCAGAGAATGATGTTAATGTAGAATTGTCTCCACAGATGCTGCCAGACCTGTTGTGTTTTATCAGCAGTTTCTGTTTTTGTCATAGCGTAACAGATCTGAGTTAAAAAGGGTATTGAAAAAACACACACACAGATATATACACATAGACACCAACACACACACAGCTATTCTTCCACTTTCCATGATATAAAGCTGTATATTCTCCCATTTTTAGTACAAAGCTCAAAAAATGCATCTTGTAGGCAGCAATGATCTGTTTATTTACAGATTTAAGACTGTTTACTGAAGAGTCCTGTGAAGATATTGATAGGGTTTGATAGAATTAAATGAAGTACAATGGTAGAGGTTGATAAATATTATTCTTCTTTGATAGAGCATTCAATTAGGTTGTATTGGACTCTCCCCTGACTCTACGCCTCTTTGTCTATCTAGTGTTACAGCATGATACTAAGCAAAAGAAAAACAAAGAACTGCAGATTGTAGAAATCAGAAACAAAAACAGAAGGGTCATTGGATCTGAAACATTAACTCTACTTTGTCTCCACAGATGCTGCCAGACCTGTTGTGTTTTATCAGAAATTTCTGTTTTTGTCATCGCGTAACAAATCTGAGTTAAAAAGGGTTATTGAAAAAAACACACACACAGATATATACACATAGACGCCAACACACACACAGCTATTCTTCCACTTTCCATGATATAAAGCTGTATATTTTCCCATTTTTAGTACAAAGCTCAAAAACTGCATCTTGCAGGCAGCGATGATCTCTAGGAGCTCCCATGTGTCTCTAATCCCTGCTTTGCAATGGGTTCAAAATACAGCCCATGACCTTCAGTTCCCTTTCCACAAATGCTTTTAGATGTGTGTATGTAAAGCATTTGTTGTTTCATTTCAAATTTCCAGCATTCACAATGTTTTGCTTTCATGCTCTCACACTTCAACATCTCTATTTTTGAAAAGTGCAGTGAAGTATCTCTCAGAAAAAAAAGGTTACATACAATTTTAAAAGCTGTGTTACATCAATACAAAAAGTAAACAAATCTCATCTTGATTCAATTACCTCCAGAACCTTCTTGAATAAAAAATCAATTCTTTAACCCTTTTTGAGGCTTGCTGAACTTTTTTAGTCATACTTGCCAGCAGCAAGCCTTTACTTATTAAGTCAGATTTCCTTCTTAGCTCTAATGCATGAGCTTCCAACACGTCTTTTGTTTCATGCACCTACTCAAATTATGCCTGCTGTTCAGGCCCCAATTATTTGTCAGTTGGCACGTCAATATAACTACACACTCATCACAATACAGAATGTTGTGGATCAATGGATGTAGAAAGAAGTAGTTGACTTTACTTTCAGAGTTTAGACTGCAAGTTGTAATGTGATATTTAGTGAGCGGCATGGTGGTTAGCACTGCTGCCTCACAGCGCCAGAGACCTGGGTTCAGTTCCCACCTCAGGCGATTGACTGTGTGGAGTTTGCACGTTCTCCCCGTGTCTGCGTGGGTTTCCTCCGGGTACTCCGGTTTCCTCCCACAGTCCAAAGATGTGCAGGTCAGGTGAATCGGCCTTGCTAAATTGCCCATAGTGTTAGGTAAGGGGTAAATGTAGGGGTATGGATGGGTTGCGGGTTGGTGTGGACTGGTTGGGCCGAAGGGCCTGTTTCCACAGTGTAAGTAATCCAACCTAATCTAATTTGTATATATTTTTCCAGGAGTGCATCTGTTTTAAAAAAAAGTGTCCAAGGTGAAACACATGCATAACTCCAAGGCTGTTGGCCAGGAACAATACCTTCAGGCACAATAGGAGGAGAATACATTAAGGCATGCCCTAAGGGCAAACAAATGTCTCCACACAATACCACGTAATGATCTTGTTTTTTTTTCTTAATACTTTGATGGGGATTGGGGTGTTGTTGGAAGGGCAAGAATTTCTTGCCCAATCCTACTTGCCCTTGAGCTAAGTGGCATGCAAATCTATTCCCGAGAATAGTGTTAACCACATTGCTATTCATCTGGAGTCATATTTAGGCCAGTCTAGGTAAGGAGGCAGATTTCCTTCCCTAAAAAGAATACAAGTGGACTGGATATTTTTTGTGACAATTGGTGACAGTTGTCAAATTCCCCAGTACATCAACTCATTTTATCTGACAGGCACTATGAAAGCAATGTAAATTCACCAGCTGCTGTAGTGGGATTTGAATGTCGTAGCCACAGGACATCAGCCTGGCCTTCGGGATTATCATCCCAGTAACATCAGCACTGCACTGCCATCTCTCCATGCTTTGAAATTCTTTGCTACTAGTATCAACTTCCATTCATTAGGTGATATTGGCCCAGGACTTCGGATTGGCACCAACACTGTTCTAACCAAACCAATCCCATGAAGAAGTACCCACTTACCAGACTGTGTTTTTTATGGCTGGTTCTGATGTTGACGACTTGAGCCTCTGAATCAAGCTCAATGCAAAGCAAGGGAAGAAAAATCACAAACCCCACCATGACATCGGAGGAACTGGGAACACCCTTTAGAGCATTTTCAGACAACACAGGGACCTGAACTACAAGGAAGTTGAATGAAACTTCTTCAGCACTTTTCAGTTATTCCACAGTTTTTTTTAAAAGAAATTGTTTACTGCTGCTTTTAAATATTTCATGTTATTGTCCAATTATGAAAGTATTTTCTTATACCCTTTTAAAAATTATTGACAGCTATTTAATAATTGTAAGGGTAATTTGCTTTATTTGACATTCATTCTTCTTTAATGATTTCTTAATGAATAAGTGCAAATGGGTAAGGCAACTGGGTAAGGGGTAAGGGTGGCATTTGGGTTGCATGGCTGAGTGGCAATATTTGACATTGGCTAGGATGCATCTGACCAGGTGAGAAAGGATGAGCCATCTTCTTAACTCTTGGTTGGTCACAACACACAAAGGTTTAAATACATTTTAGCACAGGGTAACAACTTCTTCCAATTAAAATGCAGTTACCAATTTTTACTGTCAACAATAATAAGCCAATCACAAGCTTTAATTGACTTAAAATAAAAAGAATAGCCTGTTAATCACTGGGAAAAATATTAAAGATGCAATGTCAAGCATATAGTTTTGTGCAGTCGCCTGTGCACACATAAACTAAAGCTAATTGGGCTCTCAAGCACACAGATGCAAAGCTAAAATAAGGGTGGCATAAAAGTACAAAAGATAAATTTTTTTATTGTACTGTATAAGAGTCCTCTTGATGCCTTTGAGATCCAAGGTTTTGATTTAAGATAACAATTCATTTTTGTTTTGGATAGACAAATTATCTTTGAAATTTTCAGCCATCTGGTGCTCTTTCCAGCCTATACAAACAAACAGGGCACCTTGCTTCTAGAGAGATATAGAGCCTTTTTTGAGTTTGTCAAGCAATCTCTCACGTGCCAATAGCAGCTCCTTGAAATAGCAACTTGTTTGAATCTTCTATATCTCACTGGTTTATGTGTTAGAGGTGAAATAATTACAGTAAAAAATGAGGTCTGCAGATGCTGGAGATCACAGCTGAAAATGTGTTGCTGGTTAAAGCACAGCAGGTTAAGCAGCATCTCAGGAATAGGGAATTCGACGTTTCGAGCATAAGCCCTTCATCAGGAATGAGAGAGAGTAGCCAAGCAGGCTAAGATAAAAGGTAGGGAGGAGGGACTTGGGGGAGGGGCGATGGAGGTGGGATAGGTGGAAGGAGGTCAAGGTGAGGGTGATAGGCCGGAGTGGGGTGGGGGCGGAGAGGTCAGGAAGGAGATTGCAGGTTAGGAGGGCGGTGCTGAGTTGAGGGAACCGACTGAGACAAGGTGGGGGGAGGGGAAATGAGGAAACTGGAGAAATCTGAATTCATACCTTGTGGTTGGAGGGTTCCCAGGCGGAAGATGAGGCGCTCCTCCTCCAGCCGTCGTGTTGTTATGTCCTGCCGGTGGAGGAGTCCAAGGACCTGCATGTCCTCGGTGGAGTGGGAGGGAGAGTTAAAGTGTTGAGCCACGGGGTGGTTGGGTTGGTTGGTCCAGGCGTCCCTGAGGTGTTCTCTGAAGCGTTCCGCAAGTAAGCGGCCTGTCTCCCCAATATAGAGGAGGCCACATCGGGTGCAGCGGATGCAATAGATGATGTGTGTGGAGGTACAGGTGAACTTGTGGCGGATATGGAAGGATCCCTTGGGGCCTTGGAGGGAAGTGAGTGTGGAGGTGTGGGCACAAGTTTTACATTTCCTGCGGTTGCAGGGGAAGGTGCCGGGGGTGGAGGTTGGGTTGGTGGGGGGTGTGGATCTGACGAGGGAGGCCTCAACTCAGCACCGCCCTCCTAACCTGCAATCTCCTTCCTGACCTCTCCGCCCCCACCCCACTCCGGCCTATCACCCTCACCTTGACCTCCTTCCACCTATCCCACCTCCATCGCCCCTCCCCCAAGTCCCTCCTCCCTACCTTTTATCTTAGCCTGCTTGGCTACTCTCTCTCATTCCTGATGAAGGGCTTATGCTCGAAACGTCGAATTCCCTATTCCTGAGATGCTGCCTGACCTGCTGTGCTTTAACCAGCAACACATTTTCAGCTGTGAAATAATTACAGGTCATATTTTATTTGCACGACATGGTGATTCTCATAGTGGTGTAAACCAAATGGATGATGAGGTCCTTTTCATGCCTCCCATGAGTTCTGGCTGATTGATTACTCTTTTCCCCAAGGGTAATGTAATTTTGGCAAACACCTTCTTTAGTTTGATCCATTAATTTCATAAAACCTGGTCAATCTATGTGAGTCAGGTGATGCCTATAGCCATTTTGGTCCATTTTTAAAACCATTTCAGTCCATGAAAGATTCAGGTATTAAACTTTCTTATAGAATTCAAAATTCAAACATCTAGCTTCAATACCATTGTAACATGTGATAAGAGTGGGTGGTACTAAGAGAGTAGGTTGACAGCTAAGTGGGTAAGGTAACAGGATAGGTCAGGGTTATAATAAACCAGGAGTTAGAGCAGATTTTGAATTCCTAATTCTTCCTGGGTGACTATTCAATTGAGTAAATTTGAACTCTCTGGAGCCTCTGCCTTCATCTCAGAGATGGCGACATTTTCAGAGGGCTCTGGGTACAAGGCAATTGTTCATCGGAAGTTTAAACTTATTGGGCAGTCAGGCCTGTCAGAACATCCACATGATCCAAATGAGCAACTCCAGGCTACATGATGCTGCAATAAGTACATTTCTTGTACTTTTGTTCTCTTTAAGAAATAGCATATTTGAATTCAAACTAATTTTACTGATAGATGATCTTTATTTCAAAGATACACAGATGTTCCATTTAAGAACTTAAACTTCAGCCTCAGAATAAATAGCTGAACATCCGCAAGCCCAATCATTATTTCTTTATTCCAGAAATTTGTTTTTATTTCACTATTTCTTTATCATGGCAAACAGTGAAAGCATATACATCCTTTATCTACTTATCAATTAGTTTACTTTGATCCAGAGCTTAAAGAAGATTGTCTGACTTTAAGCAATTTACTAAAAGCATTCCTAGAAAGTATTTTGAATAAAGTGCAATATTTTAGATACATATGTTGAGGAACACTGACCGGAATATATTTGTATAAAATAAAGAACTACAGATGCTATCGAGCTGAAACAAAAACAGAAATTGCTGGAGAAACTCAATAAGTCCAGCATCAGCTGTGAGGAGAAAGTAGTGTTAACATTTCACCTCTAGAGATTCTTCACTGGAATTGAATTATTAATTCTGCTTTCTTCTAACAGATGCTGCCAGACTTGTTGAGTTTCTCCAGCAATTTCGGAACTTAATTGCCCCCGTTTACACAACATATTCTAAATATGACATGCAACTCCGTTAGTGTTGATAAGCCTGCAAAGAATTTATCTTTCTGGAGATCCTGCATGCACATTTCCAATAGAACGGATCTCATCTTGTCTCTTTTAAAGTCTTTGCACTTTAACAGATGGCTCAGAAATCTTCACTGGCAGTTATGGGAGCTTGTTAAAACAGACGGTTTTCATACTTTGTGTGTTTACTTTAGCTCAAACTCACATGCATTTTTAACCTGAAAATGGGGCTAATTAAATATATTGCGGTGTTGTTTCCTGTGTCAGCTAAATATTAATATGACTGAATATCACCATATATTCCCAACATCTGCTTATCAACAGCGTAGTAAACGAGTGGTGTTAATTTCTGTTATAAACAACCATTTGGTGTCATAAAAGTGAAACACATTTGACTAAACTAACCAATCTCCCTGTCTCACTCACAGTCAAAACATTTTGCCTCTACTTGAATCCAATTTTGGCTTAAGCTGGAAATTCAACATTTTGGGGAAATGCAAATCAACCAGCACTTGGCCATTCTTAGAATGTCACTCATTATCATATGAAAATACTTTTACTAATTTCATGGAACAGCTCCAGTCATACATTGCTTTGAACGTAATAACCTATCTGATGACCTGAAAGCCATTTTGTTTCCTGAAGTCTTTCAGCCTTATTATCCTAAAAAAAACACCTTACATCTCTTTAGATAAAGTTGTCATAGTCTCACCAGACGTTTGGGTGCTCTGTCATTACAGAGAGATAACTGGTAGCAGTTTAATCTAAAGGTCACCATGCCTTAGGGGAGGAGTGAGGTTGTGAAAAAAAGCCATTGCTGGAAATGAACCCATGTTGATGGTGTCACTCTGCACTGCAAACCAGCTGTCCAGCTACCTGATGAAGGAGCAGCATTCTGAAAGCTTGTACTTCCAAACCTATTGGATTATAACCTGATGTTGTGTGAATTATAACTTTAACCACTCCAGCCCAACACCGCCACCTCCACATCACAGCTACCAGGGCTGATTGCTTTGAAATTTGTCAGTGCTTATTTTCCACTTTCATTTCTGACTCAGAGCATTAACTAAAATAAAAACATAAAGTGCAGGAGAAACTCAACAAGTCTGGCAGCACCTGGCAGAGTTAAACTTTTGCATCCAATATGAATCTTCTTCAGAACGGAAAGGAGTTGGAAGTGGTCAACCTTCTATGACTTTATGGGCAAGTCCTGCGGAGGGTGGGGTGTGGTTGGAATGGGGGCTGAGAAATCGTACATAAAAGATGCTCTTTTATGTCGCTGATAGAGTGGGAAGACAAGTGAGTGGAACAGATTATAAAGCTGCTTGGAGCAAAAGACAAGGCAGAGATAATGCTGGTAAGAGAGAGATTGATATAAATATTGGTATAAATGAGTATTTGAAAAAGAGAAAATGGGTCTTCAGTGCTGACAGCAAAGTCAGAATGACACAAAGAGGCCACTACCCGAGAGCGTGGATGTTGTATGTAAAAACAATGGAGGCCAGAGCTCATGCCCTAAAGTTGATGTACTCAATATTGAATCTGAGAGGCTGTAAAGTACCTAAGCAGAAAATGCAGTCTTGTTCCTCCAGCCTATACTGAGTTTCATTGTAAAAGCTCAAATGGAAATGTTACCATGGAAGCAGATGGTTTATTGAAACAGAAAGAAATGGGAAGGTCAGTGTAATTTCACTGGATAGACTGTAGGTATCCAACAAACATAGAACATAGAACATAGAAGGATACAGCGCAGTACAGGCCCTTCGGCCCTCGATGTTGCGCCGACCGAATCCTACCTAACCTATACTAGCCCAATAACTTCCAAATGCCTATCCAATGCCCGCTTAAATGACCATAAAGAAGGAGAGTTCACCACTGATACGGGCAGGGCATTCCATGAACTCACAACCCGCTGTGTGAAGAATCTACCCCTAACATCTGTCCTATACCTACCACCCCTTAATTTAAAGCTATGTCCCCTAGTAACACCTGACTCCATTAGCGGTAAAAGGTTCTTAGTATCTACCCTATCTAAACCCCTAATCATCTTATACACTTCTATCAGATCTCCCCTAAACCTTCTCTTCTCCAATGAGAACAGCCCCAAGTGCCTCAGCCTTTCCTCATAAGATTTTCCTACCATTCCAGGCAACATCCTGGTAAACCTCCTCTGCACTCGTTCTAAAGCTTCCACATCCTTCCTATAGTATGGCGACCAAAACTGCACACAATACTCCAGATGAGGCCGCACCAGAGTCTTATACAACTGCAACATGACCTCAGGACTCCGGAACTCAATTCCTCTGCCAATAAAGCCCAGTACACCATATGCCTTCCTCACAGCACTATTTACCTGGGTGGCAACTTTCAGAGATCAAACCTATCATTGGGTCTTAAACTGGGGAGATCAGTTGCAAGGATGTCATATTGTGAGCAGAAAACACATTATATTAAATACAAGGTATGTTAGGAACATGCTACTTCATTGTCCTATGAGATCTGAAGCAGTGAGGAGCGAGGAGGTGAATAGGCAAGTGGTCAACCTTCTATGACTTCATGGGAAAGTCCCGTGGAAGGTGGGGTGTGGTTGGAATGGGGGCTGAGAAATTGTTCACAGTGATGAAGGAGTGGATCAGTGTGTCACAGAGGGAATGATTGCCATGGAATACAGGGAAAGAGAAGATTCATTTGCTAGTGGTATCCTGCTAGAGGTGCCAAGAAAGAGAGCATGATCCTCTGAATGTGGAGACTGTTGAGGCGAAAAGTGAAGACAAGACCAAAAATACCCATAATTATTCTGAAAGTGGGTAAAGAGAGAGGGCAGAAAATGGGCTGAGCATAGGTGAGAATGCTGTCAACCATGTTGGGGGTGAATCCTTGGTTGAAGAAAAAGAGGACATTTTAAAGGCACTCCAATGGAAGATACATCATTGAAGCAGATGGAACAGAGATAGAAAAAGATGAGATAAGTGCAATGGCATCCTTGCAGGAAGCAGCATGTGAGGAAGTGTCTTTGAGGTAATAGTGAAAGCCAATGGGTTTGTAGTGAATTTTGTTGGGCATTCTATTCCTAGAAATGGAAATGGTGAACTGAAGAATGGGGTGGGAAGTATCAGAGATGGACAAAGTGAAGATGACCCAAAAATTGTAATTGGAAGCAAAAGTCACAATTTTTTCCAATTTCAGTTGTGAGCAGGAGGAAGGGTATTAACTGCTGATTGATCAGCTATTGTTTACCATCTTTATATCAAAGTTTAATTTTTATTAAACAGGTGAGGGGCGAGTTAGAGGAGGTGAGTTCTTCACTCACCTCAGCCATTGATGGGCATTGCACTCACACAGTAAGCATCACATTGTTTGGTAAAACAACCACTCAGCCAACTGAGCTGTAGCAATTAAAATCAGATTGCAAAATAATCTATCTGAGAAGCTGACTTAGCTTGTGTCGTAGAAATAGATTGAGCATGAGCAAATACTAGCACGATTAATGAGTTCAATAATTAGATATGTGTAGAGTCCAGATGATTTTGCCTTTAGTATTTTGCCCGCAGCATATAAAAAATTAATGCTTTAAAAAATGAACAGGCCCAAAACAAGAAGCTAGTAACTGCATAAATCAGTTACACAGCCATTTTTATGATTCCTTTGAACCCATGAAAACAATTGCATCAAATCACCGTCTTCTTAATTAATTAAGTCAAAATGATTCCAGAAACTACACAAAGTGTTTCTAAATACTTATTTATAAATATTACACATAAAATATATCTACATAAATACTAAATTACTTAGAAGTGGTACTTTCTACATATTGAATGATCTCTTCAGATAACAACATGTCATAAATTAGGTTTTTGGTACTCATTTAGAATAGGAAATGAGCTGGGAAACAGAATTTTCTTCACTGTTTCAACAATGTGCAACCTTTTCCAGTTTATCTGACATTTTTAAATCAGAATTCATTTGATTATTTGTATATCGCTGCAACCAAGTCTGGAGGGGTAAACAAATCCCTGTTTTCTCACTCCTGAGATTGGCATAACAGTTTAGAATTTTTAAAACACTATTTTTTCATGTTCACTTGCATAAAACTAAATACATAAGTGATCTCCTCAAGTCAATTAGAATTAACAGGAGTTAAATTATTGAAACTCACTCAAATCAAGTATAAAACATATTAAAAAGGTAATACCCTATTCCAAATCCTGAATAACATGAACTCCAGCAATTAAGGAAACAGAATGACACATTGGGTGAAGGAATGTGGCATTTAAAATGCCATTCACAGTTCTTCATTAAAAGACTTATGTTGAACTGATGGATTTTCTGGAGACTGTTCTGGAAATCTTTCCTATAGTTTACAAGATCATTGTTCACAGTTGGTTTTCTCTCAAGCTGATAACTTCCAAGAACCAGGCA
Organism: Hemiscyllium ocellatum; assembly: GCF_020745735.1. Taxonomy (NCBI): domain Eukaryota; kingdom Metazoa; phylum Chordata; class Chondrichthyes; order Orectolobiformes; family Hemiscylliidae; genus Hemiscyllium; species Hemiscyllium ocellatum. The sequence continues at coordinate 84,528,329 of NC_083411.1, read as the reverse complement.
TCACTTCCAAATTAACAGAGAGTGCTTATGGTTGAGGTTGTTGCAAATTCTTGGATGCTAACCTTACATCAGTAGTAGGGAACTACTAGAATTTATCATAAAATATGTGACAGTTGGATAATAATCTTCTGATTGGGCATACTCAGCGTGGATTTATGAACCGGAAAGCATATTTGACAAACCTGCAGTTTTTTGAAGCTGTTATGAACAAAATTAATAAAAGATAGCTGACAGACATAGCATACTGAGATTTTCAGAAATCTTTTGATAAAGCCTCCTAAGGGAGGTTGGTTAGAAAATTAAAACAAATTGGATAGGAGATAATGTTCAGGTATAGATTAATAATTGGCAATCAGAAATTAAACAGACAGCAGGAATAAATGGATCATTCTCACACAGGCTGGCCATGATCAGTGTGGTACCGCAAGGATGTTTTATTGGATCCAAACTGTTCACAATATCTATCAATAATTTGAGAGTGGGGACTAAATGTGATATTTCCAAATTTGAAAATGATACAAAGCTGAATGCGAATGTGTGATGTAAGGAAGATTAAAAAAAAACTTTCGGGAGGATTTGGACAGGCTTGGTGAATGGGCAAGAACATGATAGATTGAATATAATGTGGAAAACATATGAAGTTATTCACTTTGATAGGAGCAACAAATGTGCAGAGTATTTCTTAAATGGTAAGAGGTTGGAAAGAGTAAGTATATAAAGCAAGCAAGGTGATCTTGCCAATAAGTCACTGAGGGCTAACATGAGATGCAACAGGACATAAGGAAGCTAACAAATGTTAGCCTTCATTGCAAGAGGATTAGAGTAGAGTAGTGAAGCCTTGCTTCAATTGTATTAGAACTTGGTTATACCTCACCTGGAGTACTACTTGTAGTTTTGATGTACTTATCTCAAGGAAGATATTATTGCCCGAGATGTAGTGCAATGAGTGTTCACCAGTTCCCAGGATGGCAAGACTGTCTTACAAAAATGGATTGGGCAAACTAAGCCTGTGTTGTCTGAAGTTTAAAAGAATGAGAGGTAGTTCCCAGTAAAACTTACAAAATACTTAAATGGATAGAGAGGGTATGCATAAAATATGCAACATAGAAAGTGTTTCAATACGTGCAAAAGTGGACTATTGGCATGCAATAGGTCAATCCATTCTTACAAACAGTTTCATGGTCTATTGTCAGTTTTCCTGTTATCTTTCCATAAAGATAGATGGTTTCAGTTCTCCTATTTGCATAATGCATTTTGGATTTTCCACCATTAGGTGTGGTCAAGAAGATTCATCCCAGACATTTTTGAACATCTCACATTTTGAGCAACACATTCCAAATTATGTATTTTAATATTCAAGTAATTGCCCTACAAATAGCCTTTTCTGGTTCTTCTAGTCAGTCTCTATCGTTCAACAATAAAATGTCATGCATGTGATGGTATGCTATTAGTTGCCATAAATCAGTTATATTTCATACACATGTTTGTAATATTATTTTAAAACTTCTCAAATTTCAGTTCTTTCTAAAAATTAACCTGGTAATGGAAGGAAATGCTGCCCAGCCAGCTCACGAGTCACAACAGACAGCAGAAAAGCTTGCAACTAGTATAACGAGCAGTGGTAAATCAGCACAGAAACTGGAATCTCTGATATAATCAGCTCCTATTAACACTGTGATTGATAAGAATGCTACGTGAAGTGGAGTAATAGGACAATTCAAAAACCACAGTGCTTTAATCTCTGTGACTTTGTTTCAACTTGTAACACAGAAACTGAGAGACTGTACAGTTTGTATTGATTTTATCATTGCTGATGAAGAAGTGTCCTTTTTTTTAAAAGTTAATCTTCTTTTGAGGAGGGAGATGTATTGATCAGAGAGTTCCCTAATTCTTCCTTGCAACCTGGAGGTGCTTATAAGATTGACAGTTGCACATAGCTGTTTGAAACTGGCTGATCAATAAACAGCCCCTTTTCAAGGTCTGAAGTCTTTTTCTCATTTGTTATTGATTGAACTTAATAATAATTACAGCAATGTTGTTCAGGGTGGTGATGGAGAGAGAGAGTTGGATATTGTCTGTATGGAGTTGAAAGCTGCCAGCCTTTCCTGTGAATAAAGTTGATGACAGAACAAAATACATAAATGCAGGAAAGGATGCTGACTGAGATGAACAATTGGGGTACTATAATGGGGATTACATGAAGACCAGTAGGGCTGAGGTTTGATAGAGATATGCAGGCTGCTGAGAATGGAATCAAGCATTCCAAGTAATAAAAGACTACTCTTCCCTCTACAATCCTCAAGTAAACATTGCACGTGATGCATGGGCATATTTGCTGGCACTCAATGTTTATTTGGTAATCCACTCCATTAGTTTGCATTTGCTCATGAAAACATTTGGTTCCACCCTGTTAACACCTACAATATATTCAAACTAATGCTTGTTAAATAGGAAGATTGAACAATTTAAAATAAATTGATTAATGACGATTAAAAATTAGATACAGAGAAACGTGCTGCAAATGTGTCAACTAATGTGCTACTAGATGATACAAACCCTTAAAACTGAATGATAGGCACCATAGTGTTTGATAATTATTTACCTAATGTTGAATCTTCTTGCAAATTTTAATGAATGGTTCAGTCATCTTGCATCTTCCAACATCGTGAAAAGAGAAACATCTCTAATATACTCTGGCTAAAAGACAACCTGGCATGTTCCCAGAGAAATGTATGACCGATACTTTATTTTCTTAGCTGTTACTGCCATTTGTCCCATAGCCAATTTCCTGTTACCATACATGTACAGGTTTCCCTTTCACTGAGCTGGAGAGCTATTCTCAGGAAATCTTCATTGCCATTGGGAAATCTTTCCAAATTCTAATTGAACGCATTAAATATTTTGTGATTTGTAAGATTTGTGAGGTGAAAATGTCATCCCTGTTTTCAGATTGAACTTTACATCAGCTCAACTCCAGTCTGAGGAACCAACTACTTCTTCTGTGTCACAATTATTATCTCTGTTTTGTAGTCAGCCACAAAAAAACCTCCATATAACTTATAACAAAGGACTCTAGATACTGGAGATCTGAAACAAAAGCAAAACTCAGCAGGTCTGGCAGAATTTGTGGGAAGAAAGCAGAGTTAATGTGTCAAGTCAAATGACTTTTCATCAAAACTGTTAACAGCTCAAAAGAAGTAATATTTATGGTGTAAACGAAGTTAAAGGTGAGTGGATATGAGAAGGTGGAGCCCAAAGAGAGACAGATATGAAGAGGGTAGAATTAAAATTTCAGCATTAGGTTTATTGTCAACTAGATATATGAAAAGGGTAGGCAAACAATGAGATTATGGATAGCATGCCAGGACAGACAAAAAGCTCAATAAGTGAAAATAAGAGCAGCAATTAGAAGAGAACGGGTGAGCTGTACTGAAAGCTACCCATATGTTGTAACAATATACAGAGAAAGTTCGATTGTCTGAATATCGATTATCCAAATTTCGGATTATCTGAAGAAGATTTCAAGGTCCTGCTAAATTGTTACATCAAAGAAGGTAAGTGTATTCGATTTACCTGTACTCAAAAATTATGTGAAGACACTGGCAAAAACAAAGAAACACAAGCAACTCAAGCATCAGCCTGAATATTTTTTAGGTAAGGGTTTGTTGCATAGTCCTTTGCAAAAGTAAGTGTTTTACTGTATTCCTATCACTTTATCAGGCCATTCATGGAAAAAATGGCCAAGAATGTAAACACATGCGCAAGGCAGTGCTTCTGTCTTTCTATCGTGACACTGAGTTTCTGGACACTGCCAAATGTTCGTGCAATCACAGAAGCTGTTTGGGACCTTGTTTAATGTTGTCTCCACCAGTCCTTGCCAAATGCTAACTACTGCTGCACTTTTAAAACTTTTTCTCGTGTTATCATTGTTTTATTTTGTTCATCATGTGAAATCTGTGTCCTCTTGCACTCAATACAATAAAATTACAGATTTAAGCAAATTCTCCATTGTTAGATCAGCAACTTACCTTGTTTAAGTTAAAATCGATTGTCTGAATAATCAATTATCCAAACAAAAATAGTGCCCACCCATCTCGTTCGGATAATCAAGCATCCTCTGTCATATAATCTACACATTGGAGTAGATAACAATGGCTGACTGTGCTAAAGGCAAACCATATCAAAACAGGATCTGGTGTGGAGGTGGATAAAAAGCATGGAAGGATGGAATCAAGTTCTAAACATATTAAACCTGTAGTTGAGTTCTAGAGGCTGCAGTTTCCCCAAACAGAAAATGTGATACATTTCTTTGCGACAGAAATGATGTGCGAACGTGGTGGTGCGTTGAAATAGCAGGCAACTGGAAGCTTAAGGTCATTTTTGCATAATGAACAGAGGTGTTCCGCAAAGTGGTCACCCAGTCTGCATTTTATCTCCGCAAGTGTGTAGGAGACCACACTGTGAACAGTGAATACAGTAGATTAGTTGAGTGCAGTGCAGGGAAGTCGTTGCTTCACCTTGAAGGCGTGTTTGAGGCCTTGGATGGTGAGGAGGTAGGAGGTAAACAGACAACCATTATGCCTTCTGCAATGGCATCGTTCGCTGCCATTTGGGTGAGAGGAGGTATTGAGAATGGGGGAGGAATGGACCTGAGTGACTCACAGGGAAAGGTCCCTGGGGAATGCTGACAAAATCCTTCATGTTGTTCTATGTTTCACTGTCAGTACAGATGCACAATCTTTTATCCGAAATGCTCAGGACCGGCAGGTTTTCGGAATTCAGAATTCTTCAAATTCCAGAATAAGTGACAGTTTGATGTTGAAATTTTTAAAAATCTTACCGGAGGAGCAAACTCACTGAGTAAAATGGGCATTGAGAGAGAATTGAGGCCTGTCAGTGCTGGGCCACATGCCCCCACATTACATCTAAGTGATGCGCATCAAATTGGTGTTACCTTGGGTTAACTGTTTGCATGCCAAACAACCTTGTTAATGAGAAAAAAACTTCACAAAAAAACCTTCGTACGTTGAAGCTTTTTGGATTTTTGGATTTCGGATAAAGGGTTGTCTACCTGTATATTTCTGAGACATATTAATTATATTATTACTGTAACATAGTGTTATAACACAGGGTAAACTTTCCTGTTTAATTTAAAAGCAGCAACATAGATAGGATTTCTCCCATGTGGTAATCTGTGAAAATTCAATAGGACAAGAACTAATTAAAGTAAAAATAAAAACTTTATTTCTTAAAGTTTAACAGAGAATAATTAACTAACAACTATTTACAAGTCCTTCCTTGAACCTATCTTTTACCTTCTTCTTCTGCAATACTAGTCCAATAAAACTCCCAATTAAGGTTTACAAAATAAACCTTCTTCTCTCAAAACCAGGCAGCTTTCTGTTTTCTCTGTATTCCTGTCTTCTTTTCTTCTTTTTGGGGCTTCTGTTTCACAAGTTACTGACTGATAAAGATACCTTTAAGAGCGCTATTTTCTGGGCAGTATGCAGAATGTTGTTGGTTTGGCAGTTCTCTTCTCAACTGTTCATGTTTACCTGATTTTATACCCCCAAATTATTGGATTGTGTCATTGGCTTTTAAGATTGTCAATATACTAAATTCAAACTGGATTGGAGTTTGGTATGATTCACGGTATAACTTAAACTGATTGGCCTCATTTGAATCTGTTTTGTTGTTTCCAGGCAGCCAGTTAATTTAGCTATTGACGGAGTGTTACATTGTTACCTTATTGAGAACATTTGGTGCTGTCAGCTAGCTCTACCAACTTTTAACTCTCTTAAAGGTAGAGTGCACCCACATCTTCATAACACCCCCCCCCCCCCGAGAAAAGATGAGCCATCTTAATGAAAGATGGCTTCATTTTCTTTCTCTACTTTTGAAACACATTACCCTAACATACAAATAACTTTAATATAAGCTCACCTTAACTTCTTCCTATAAAGATATATATAATATATATAAAACATTAAATAAAGGCAAATTTCATCTAAACTCTATCAATTAAATCCGAAATAACAGATCTGCGATTACATTCTTCTGACCTGCAACATGTTTGGCTTTTTAATTAAAAGTCTGTAATGTAAGATTCCAATGAAATAGTCTCATACTCTAGTCATTAAAGCGCCCTAAGAATGTAAGCGGATTGTGTTCCACGTTTACAACTGTCCCCCACACATTGTTCGTGACATACACATTAAAATGTGATAAGGCTAGTACCAAACTCAATAGTTCCTTTTCAATTGTGGAGTATTTCCTCTAGTGGATGTTGATCTTCTTCGAAAAGTAACCAACTGGCAGTTCAATCCCATCCTCATCTCTCTGTACGTGTATAGCTCCAACTCCTACGTCACTAGCATTGATGACAACTTTATAAGTTTTTGACAAGTTTGGTGCAGCTAAAACTGGTTTGGTGGTTAATATGGCTTTCAAGTGGTTGAATGCCTCCTGGCATGGTTCTGTCCACTGAAACTTTGTGTTCTTCTTCAGCAAATCGGTTAATGGTGCCACTACACTGCTGCTGTTTGCAACAAACTTCCAATAGAACCCGCTGAGTCCTAAGAATCGAAGTATCTCTTTCTTAGAGGTTGGTCAAAGAAATTCCTCAATAGCCTTCGTCTTTGCGTTTTAGACAATAGACAATAGGTGCAGGAGTAGGCCATTCAGCCCTTCGAGCCTGCACCGCCATTCAATATGATCATGGCTGATCATTCCTAATCAGTATCCGCTCCCTGCCTTATCTCCATAACCCTTGATTCCACTATCTTTGAGAGCTCTATCCAACTCTTTCTTAAATGAATCCAGAGACTGGGCCTCCACTGCCCTCTGGGGCAGAGCATTCCACACAGCCACCACTCTCTGGGTGAAGAAGTTTCTCCTCATCTCTGTCCTAAATGGTCTACCCTGTATTTTTAAGCTGTGTCCTCTGGTTCGGCACTCACCCATCAGTGGAAACATGTTTCCTGCTGCCAGAGTGTCCAATCCTTTCATAATCTTATATGTCTCAATCAGATCTCCTCTCAGTTTTCTAAACTCAAGGGTATACAAGCACAGTCGCTTCAGTCTTTCAGTGTAAGGTAATCCCTCCATTCCAGGAATTGACCTCGTGAACCCACGCTGCACTCCCTCAATAGCCAGAATGTCTTTCCTCAAATTTGGCGACCAGAACTGCACACAGTACTCCAGGTGTGGTCTCACCAGGGCCTTGTACAGCTGCAGAAGCACCTCTTTGCTTCTATACTCAATCCCTCTTGTTATGAAGGCCAGCATGCTATTAGCCTTCTTCACTACCTGCTGTACCTGCATGCTTGCCTTCATTGACTGGTGTACAAGAACACCCAGATCTCCCTGTACTCCCTTTACCTAAATTAATTCCATTGAGGTAGTAATCTGCCTTCCTGTTCTTGCCACCGAAGTGGATAGCCATACATTTATCTACATTAAACTGCATCTGCCATGCATCTGCCCACTCATGGGATCAACCTTCTATGACCAATATTATATCCCTCGAATGTTACCTCTGCTTTTGCGAATTCAGTTTTATTTAGGTTTATCACCAGTTTTGCTTCTCATAGTCGTTCAAAGAGTTCTGCCAACTGTATCATGTGATCTTTCGAGGATTTACTAAAGATCACTACATCATCCAAATAGACTGCACAATTTGTTAACCCAGCCACAACTCTGTTCCTGAGTCTTTGGAATGTGGCAGGTGCATTCTTTGTTCCAAAGGGCATCACTTTAAACTGATATAGCCCACTTGGGGTTACAAACGCAGAAATTTCTTTCACCAAATCTGATATAGGTACCTGCCAGTAACCATGCCTTAAGTCCAACTTGGTGATGTAACTGGCTTGCTGACTTTCTCGATACAGTCCTCCAGCCTCCATATTGGATATGAGTCCAATTTTGTAACAGCGTTGACCTTACAATAATCCATGAAGAATTGTTCAGTCCCATCCAGTTTGGGAACTAAGATGATCAGCAAACTCCACTCACTCCTGTGTGGTTTGATGATGACCTCGTCGAGCATGGCCCCCACCTCCATCTGGACCTGTCTGGCTTTGAAAGGATGAAACCAATAGGGGTGTTAGAGCAGTATTCCCTAAATCTACTGCATGTACAATAGCATTTGTCCTCCCATCTGAATCTTACAATTGTATAGTAACAAATCTTTCAACTGCATTCTATTTTCCTGAGACAGATAGCTTACTGACCTATGCCACTGCTCAAGGACTTCTTCATTTTTCAATCTTTTCTGAGGCACATCAAAATCCACAGCCTCTGGATTTGATCCCTCACACCTGTTTCTCCAGTTCTTTCTCTCGAGTATAATACGGTTTCAACATATTCACATGAGATACCTGATACCTTTTTTTCTATCTGGCATCTTTACTAAATAGTTCACCTGACTAAACTTTTTCTCAATTTGTTAGGGACCATTAAACCTGGCTTTGTAAAGATCTCCTATCACTGGTAACAGTACGAACCTGTCATCCCCTTGGGAAAATGTCCAAGTCTCAGAGTTTTATCTGCCACCTGCTTCATTCTATACTGTGCCCTCTTTAGGTGTTGTTTAGCTAACTCACCTATTCTCTTTAATCGCTCCCTCATCTCCGATACATAATCTAAGTGTGAGAACTCTGAGTTTGGTCCTCTCAATCTTTCTTTAATTAATTTCAAACGGCCTCTCACTTCATGCCTGAAAATTAGCTTGAAACGAATGAACTGTGTCGATTCATTTGGGGCATCTTTAATGGCAAACAATATGAAGGGGAAACCTTTATGCCAATCATTTGGGTAGTCTTGACAGTATGGTCTCAACGTGGTCTTCAAGGTCTGATGCCACCTTTCTAAAGCTTCCTGGGATTCAGGGTGATACACACTGGATTTAAAGTGCTGTTTACCTAAGCTATCCATAACTTCATTAAATAGTCTAGCAGTAAAATTTGACCCTTGATCTGACTGAATCTCTCTGGTAGCCCATACCGTGTGAAAAAAGTTACTAACTCCTCGACTTCCTTTTTTGCTTTGATACTCCGAAATGGAATTGTCTCCAGAAATCTGATAAACACACCCATTATGGTTAACAAGTACTAGTTCCTACTTTAAAATCTCAGGAGGAGGTTTACACAATCAATTATAATCCGCATAAAAAGTTCTTCAAATGTGGGAATTAGCAACAAAGGTGCTGGTTTTTTAACGCCTGTGGCTTACCTATCTTTTGGCATGTATGACATGTATGGCAAAAGTTCACCAGATCCTGGTGCATTCCAGGTCAATAAAAATGTTTTTGAATCTTAGCCTGAGTCTTTTGTACCTGTTGGTGACCTCCTACAGGTAGTTTATGTGCTACCTGTAATACCTCCTGTCTGTATGCTACCGGCAACACAATCTGGTGCACTTCAGCCCATTTCTTCTCTGCACTAACCTGTTGTGGTCTCCATTTCCATCTTAGGATTTTATCTCATAGATAATAACCCTTCGGAATATTCTCTGCCTCCTTTTCAGAGTAAGCATCCTTGCTGTTCAAATCACTTAGCCTTTCAGATGTAAACACGTCTGTCTGACCCTCTGCCTGTACAGGTTTTTCCTGCACCATTACACCAAACAGGGTATCTGCTAACCGAACCTCAGCACCTTCATCATTTTCTTTACTTTTCGTTTCAGTTGTGACTTATGATAGTAGGATCTGGTGACTGCACAGTCTGAGAAAATGCCAGGATATTTCTGTTTTAACTCTTCAGTTTCTTCGTCTTCCTTCGGCTTCTCCACAATAAGGAGAAGCCCACCTTGGATCCTGCCAAATCATTCCCAAGAACAAACTGAATTCCTGGAACTGACACTCTGTCAATCATTCCAACTGTAACTTCCCCAATCTTGAGTTGACAGTCCAACCTGATCTTACACAGGGCAATGCAAAATTTCTGTCCATCTATCCCACACATTACCACACTCTCAGCGAACAGATCAGAAATAGTGCATATTCGTTCATCTTTTACCACCAGCAACTGGTTAGATCCTGTATCTCTCGAAAATATAACTTCTTGTCCTCTTCCCTTGTTCTCTCTGAGTAACCTTTACCCACAGAGGCGAATTCTTTGTAGAGATAAGGTACTAACTCCTTACCCAACCCCTGCCTACGCTGTGCATTCCTCTGCAGCTCCTCAGCTCTTCTTGGGGTCTCCTTTACTACCTTCACTAATGCCACTGGCTTAGCTTCTTTTACCACATCTTTTCGCACAGTGCCTTTTTTTAATGACCGGTACTGTGACTTTATGTGTCCCAGTTTACCACAGTGAAAACGCCTGAGGCCTTTCACCTCCTTTCCACCCTCTTGGGCTTCTTTTTAATCCTGTGCTAAATTCTTACCAGTGCTCTCTACTCATGATTTAGTAGTGTAGGATCTCCCCTTCTCCCAACTTCATTCCTCACAAGACAAAATTCTGGCCAGAAGCTTGTCTTATGCATCAAGATGTGCTCATCTGCTAATTCTGTTGCTCTTCTCACTTCCTGAACTTTTTGTTTCGCCATGTGAATTTTAACCAACTCTTGAAGTGAGTTTTAAAACTCTTCTAGCAGAATAATCTCTCTTAGAGTCTCAAAAGTCTTATTTATTTTCAAAGTACGTACCCATCAATCAAAATGACTATGTTTAATTCTTTCAAACTCAACACAAGTCTGACTTGGTTCCTTCTTTGTGTTTCTGAACCGCTGTCTATGTGCTTCTGGTACCAATTCACAAGCACTAAAAATAGCCTGTTTAACCACTTTCTAATCTCTCGACACCTCAAGGGACAGTGCAGCAAATATTTCACAAGCTCTGCCTACCAGTTTAGTCTGAACTAGCATTACCCATAAATCCTCGGACCACTCCATCTGCCTAGCCAATTTTTCAAATGAAATAAAGGAGGCTTCAACATCTTTATCATCAAAATTTTGCAGAGATTTGACTTATTTGCATAAATCACTACTTTTTCTTTTAATCTCCATCCTGTTAACTTGACTTTGTTGACTAAGTCCCAACTTTTCAAGTTCAAATTCTCTCTCTTTTTGCTCAGCTAAGAACTTACGCTTTTTCCTCTCTCTCTTCTATTTCTTTCTCTCTCCCTTTCTTCTGTCTCCCTTTGCTCAGCCAAGAACCTTCTCTCTCTCTTTTTCCTCTCTCCTCCTCTCTTCTCTCACTCTTTCCCATTTACTTTCCCTTTGTTTGTCTTCTAACTCCATTTTCCTCAATTGTAATTTAAGTTTTTTCTACCGTGACTGCACTTGACTGTTTCTCTAACACGCCTAATTCACTGACAATTTCAGTTTTACTTATGTCCTTGGTTAAACCGAAATCTAACTTCTTTGTTAATTCTAAAAGAATGGCCTTTTTCTTTCCTTCTAAATATTCTTGGCAAATTTGAGAATCATCTTCAAATCCCAGAACCTCTTTAGCAATTTGAAGAGCCATTTCTCTCATTTGTAATTTACTCAATCACAAGTCACTGAAAGTAAACAAATTGCCTCATCTAAGTTTGAGTTAAAGACCCAGGACACTAACCTGCCAGTGTTTAAATTTGCTGGGAATTTTTGTACCCCCAAATCTATTCAAATCTGTCTAAACCAGTTCAAATCACAGACCCGAGTTCCCGAACTGTTACGACATGGGATAAACTCTTCTGCTTATTTTAAAACCAGCAATTCAGAAAAGATTTATCCTGTGTGGCAATCTGTGAAAGTTTGATAGGACAAGAGTTAAAGTAAAAATAACAATTTTATTTCTTAAAGTATAACAGAGAATAATTAACTAACAACTATTTACAAGTCCTTCCTCCAACCTATCTTTTACTTTCCCCTTCTACAATACTAATCCGATAAAACTCAGAATTAAGATTTATAAAATAAAACTTTTTCTCTCAAAACTAGACAGCTTTCAATTT